>NW_022730378.1:3423-6754 GCF_011630105.1 Anneissia japonica | reverse complement strand
AGCCCCCCTCAACTGACCATCGACCCCCCCCCACCCCCCCCCCCGTTTCAAGACCTCTAGATACGCCACTGATTGAAACACAGTGCAAGTAAACGTTTATAGGTTACAGAATAAATTAGCTACTATAAAGTGCATTGGAATAACATTGGTAGGCCTATATGTTAGATTTAAATTATTTAAATATTTAAGAGTTCAATTTCTGGAACTCTGTCATATTTTAACGTCCTTCACACTGACACCTTAATATTTATTTTATTATTTGACACATCACATTTACATCAGTGGCAGCACAAAAAAACGTGGCGCAGTCAATCTTAAATCTAAGGAAATGAAGAAAACAGCAACTTAAACTAAAAAACTTAAAGAAATTTAAAAAAAACAACTGTAGGGAAAATACAATTTTTGAAACCACATTTCGTGTTTGGAACAGTGAATGAGGTGTCATGGTTTGTCTGACGAGAAGAAGACAATTTTCGGCAGGGTAAAAAAGTTAAGACCTAGTAGGGTTCCAAAGAATAATGCCCTGCTGTCAAGATCCAATTCGCTTATTTAACTTCCAAAGGAAATCTAATATTCACACTATACAAAACAAAATTTTAAAATGTTTTAGAACGTATTTTACAAACATAATTACTCACGTAAGGCCTACGCAATTTGGTTATTTTATAACACATTTACTATACTTTTAATAGCATTTGAATTATATTTACATTTTACGTATAAAAGGTATTTTTTAAGTTCTTTTGAATTATGATATTATTCTAAAGAAGTGACAAATGCAGTTAAATCCCATCATATTAATATTAAATTCTTAGATAATGCTTCGAATTTTTATGTGTTTAATTGTTTTATCTTAGCCCTGTAAAGATCCCATCCACATGAAATGTGAAGACGCGATAGATACTGAAGATGTATATCGACTGAAAATAAGAGTGGCAGACAAGAGTCTTGATTTATTTTTTGATGAAATAATCAAGGTTGTTAGTGATGAATCAAATTTTGATTTGAAAAATGCTGAGTTCAGATGCGTAACACCAAACCAGCATATTACATTTTGGGCTGGCGATAAAATTAACAAGTATGTTATCAGAATGAATACCTCAGGGGAAATCTGGAACCCTGACCGAGCCTCTAGCCCCCCCTTGGTTTAGACCCCCTCCGGACATGGAGTCACCACTAAGACAAGGCCTAGTAAACATAAAAAAAGTGCAAAAGTTTATATATATATATATATATATATTATAATAATTATATATATTATATATAGCCCTATATATATATATATATACATACATATATAATACTGCACTACATATGTATTGAACTTGACCACAGCCAGCCAAAGGGTGTTGATGGTAGTGATGATGAGATGGCGTCAAGTTTAGAAATCAATTCCTAATTTAAATATAAAATCAAATATAAAATAATCTCTTTTAAGAGGACACATTCGAGAAAAAAACGTGTCATCTTTAGAAGAGTGTCATCTAATTAAGGATACCACTGTATGAGACACCGCATACTCGACAATTGATATTTTGGCACGCAGTTCAAGATAGCAGACATATCATTTTTGTGGTGTTTAGTGAAAAGAAACTCAACATCACAAAGTTAGCAGTATACAATACAAATTGTTTTGATTAGACGGATTCTTGTCAAGATGTTTGTTCAGTTCCTGAAATATTATCTTAAAATAACACAATCGGATTTTTTTTATCGGACAAAAAAACAGTTGTTAAGCGTCATTAAATCTAACGTGAAGTTTTACACGGCCATTCTGTGAAAGTTTAAAAAGTAGTTAAACAGACTGACGATCATACAGATGTGTAGCTTTTATCGTTCACTTTAGCTGTTGGTAGAAAATATAGAATAGTGAAATAAAATATCCAGATACAACTCTAAAGTTTTAAATAACTCTTTTATGGACATTTGTAACCCATAATTTTCTGGTTTGATATTCCGGCTTCCGAAGTGTCTGCGGCAGAATTACAAAATTCTGGGTTACGAAATGTCGGTATTTCATTAGCCTTTGGTTTGCTTTTTACATTTACAGCCAATAATTAAAAATTGTGGAGAAGCGATCACGATTGAGCATATCCATCGTTTAAAGAGTGAAGCAGACACACGCTATGCCTATATGTTCGATGAGGCCAAAAAGTTGGTCAGTGAGGAACAAAGCTGTATTTTTAAAGATGCAGAAATACTTATCGTTTTACCACACATAGTATTCAGGTTTTATGATGGCCAACAAACAAACCGGTATGCAATTTAAAAAAAAACTGAGGACGGTGAGGTGGAAACTTTTCAGCGGAAGACTGACTGGGGCCAAAAAATAATGATGTATGGATTGAAATGGTTGCCCTCTATTTTGAACTACTTTTGACTTTAAAGTGCTGTTGTCGAAATTACAGTTCAGATTAATATTCTTTACTGTCATGTGTACGATACAGTATATATTACATTTGTATAGGACAATGAAGTTTAATTTATTAATGATTTCTCATTGGCTGTGTTCCTTATCACCATAATCTTTTATATTTGCTGATGACAACACAATTGTTGAAGTTTTTATTACTCAAGAAAGATATGCAGATATGCATAGGCCTAGTCTGATAGAATGGTGTGTAAATGGTCTTTGTCAATGCCTCCAATTGCAAATCAATGTCAGTTACTCTTAAGAAAACAAGCCAAATCTGTTATCCTTTTAAAATTAACTACATCTTACCTTTAAGAGTTTTCTATTAATAAAGTTCTTGGTGTTTTTATATTATTTTACAAAAATAACTACTTACGTAAGGCCTACGCAAAATTATTGGTTATTTTACTACACGTTTACATACTTTTAATACTGTAGCATTTGAATTATATTTACAGTTTACGTATAAAAGGTATTTTTTAAGTTCTTTTGAATTATGATATTATTTTAAAGAAGTGACAAATGCAGTTAAATCCCATCATATTAATATTAAATTCTTAGATAATGCTTCGAATTTTTATGTGTTTAATTGTTTTATCTTAGCCCTGTAAAGATCCCATCCACATGAAATGTGAAGACGCGATAGATACTGAAGATGTATATCGACTGAAAATAAGAGTGGCAGACAAGAGTCTTGATTTATTTTTTGATGAAATAATCAAGGTTGTTAGTGATGAATCAAATTTTGATATGAAAAATGCTGAGTTCAGATGCGTAACACCAAACCAGCATATTACATTTTGGGCTGGCGATAAAATTAACAAGTATGTTATCAGAATGAATACCTCAGGGGAAATCACAACCGCTGTTGAAAAAGGTAGTTCGAAGGTAAGTTGCCAGTGAAAATTATAAATATAA
>NW_022730378.1:0-2620 GCF_011630105.1 Anneissia japonica | reverse complement strand
TATATATATATATATATATATATATATTATATATATATATCATAATACTGTGTAGAGATGAACTATGAACCGTCTTGCGATGCAAAAAGTGCAAAAGTATATATATATATATATATATATAATAATTATATATTATATATAGGCCTATATATATATATACATATATAATACTGCACTACATACGGTATGTATTGAACTTGACCACAGCCAGCCGAAGGGTGTTGATGGTAGTGATGATGAGATGGCGTCAAGTTTAGAAATCAATTCCTAATTTAAATATAAAATCAAATATAAAATAATCTCTTTCAAGAGGACACATTCGAGAAAAAAACAGTCTTTAGAAGAGTGTCATCTAATTAGGGATACCAGTATATATGAGACACCGTATACTCGACAATTGATATTTTGGCACGCAGTTAAAGATAGCAGACATATCATTTTTGTGGTGTTTAGTGAAAAGAAACTCAACATCACAAAGTTAGCAGTATACAATACAAATTGTTTTGATTAGACGGATTCTTGTCAAGATGTTTGTTCCTGAAATATTATCTTAAAATAACACAATCGGATTTTTTATCGGACAAAACAACAGTTGTTTAAAAAAGTTTAAAAAGTAGTTAAACAGACTGACGATCATACAGATGTGTTAGCTTTTATCGTTCACTTTAACTGTTGGTAGAAAATATAGAATAGCGAAATAAAATATCCAGATACAACTCTAAAGTTTTAAAAACTCTTTTATGGACATTTTGCAACCTATAATTTTCTGGTTTTGACATTTCCGGCTTCCGAAGTGTCTGCGGCAGAATTAAAAAATTCTGGGTTACGAAATGTCGGTATCTCATTAGCGTTTGTTTTGCTTTTTTACATTTACAGCCAATAATTAAAGATTGTGGAAAAGAGATCACGGTTGAGCATATCCATCGTTTAAAGAGTGAAGCAGACACACGCTATGCCCATATGTTCGATGAGGCCAAAAAGTTGGTCAGTGAGGAACAGAGCTGTATTTTCAAAGATGCAGAAATACTTATTGTTTTACCACACATGGTATTCAGGTTTTTTGCTGGCCAACAAACAAACCGGTATGCAATTTTTAAAAAAACTGAGGACGGTGAGGTGGAAATTTTTCAGCGGAATACTGGCTGGCGCCAAAAAATAATGAAGTATGGATTGAAATATTTGTCCTCTTTCTTGGACAACTATTGGCCTTAAAGGGTTTTTGTCGAAATTACAGTTCAGATTAATATTCTTTATTGTCATGTGTACGATACAGTATATATTACATTTGTATAGAACAATGAAGTTTAATTTATTAATGATTTCTCATTGGCTGTGTTCCTTATCACTATAATCTTTTATATTTGCTGATGACAACAAAATTGTTGAAGTTTTTATTACTCAAGAAAGATATGCAGATATGCATAGGCCTAGTCTGATAGAATGGTGTGTAAATGGTCTTTGTCAATGCCTCCAATTGCAAATCAATGTCAGTTACTCTTAAGAAAACAAGCCAAATCTGTTATCATTTTAAAATTAACTACATATTACCTGGAAGAGTTTTCTATTAATAAAGTTCTTGGTGTTTTTATTCACAGTTCTTTACCTTTTTGTCATCATATTGAATTCATTGTATCTAAGTTTAACAAATTACCTGGTTTTCATTTTGATGTGCACTGAGTTTAAGTACAAATAGTAAGAATTTTGCTCCTGATGAAATGACATGGCCATTTTCCATGTTATGCTTTCATTTTAATTGTTCCGGATGATGGTTAAATAAAATCGAATCACAAAAAAATTGGCCGTGATAATTTTTGGAGTGACATTCGTACTATTTTACTTGGGTTTCTTTAGAGGCATGTTAAGGGTTTAATTATTACATTATATAAATCCTTAGGTCGAATCTTCAATTAGATAGTGTTATATTCAAATCGTTTTTATTTTTTGCATCAGTCAAGTAGGTTACAACGTGTTAAAAACAAATTTTGTTTTTAAGTGTATAAATGCAATCTACGATGGCAATTTTGAAGCTCACTTTTCTCTATCACAGCAGGAATTTTTATCTTACCTTCAGGAACTTATAACTTTATATACTCCTTTACGTACTGGCCTTCGTTCTGAACTCGATCCTTTTATATTGTACACACCTAAAACAAACTTAACATCTGTCTCCAAAGGTTTTTATGCATTTTCACTTCTTCTCTGGAACCAACTTTCCACCGCCATCCGTTATGCTCCTCTTTCTGAATTCAAATTTCTTCTTAAACCTCACCTTTTCCATAGTTCATACTTTTAAGCGCTGTGAGATTTAATGCTTAAATATTATTATTATTATTATTATTATTATTATTATTATTATTATTATTATTATTATTATTATTATCATCATTATCATTATCATTATTATTATTATTATTATTATTATTATTATTATTATTATTATTATGATTATTATTATTATTATTATTATTATTATTATTATTATTATTATTATCACGACCAAAAACAACTCCACTCCTTATCCCTCAATAAGAGATTTGGCTTATAAAGCATCGTACTTGCTGTTGAATGTGAAAGAAATTGTTAGAAAGTAGTGATATTTAGTAATGTAAGCCAGATACTT
>NW_022730377.1:0-1567 GCF_011630105.1 Anneissia japonica | reverse complement strand
AGACACGAAACAAGCATAATACAATACTATCAAAACTGTAAGCCTACAGTAAATAATTAAAAAAATAACTAATCTATAAAAGTGGTATTTACAATTTTATTAAAAGATATTAAATTTTATAGTTATCAAATATACATTATTATTTTATATATTACTCAGCAAATTGATATATAATGCAATCATCATATAAAATATACAATTCATTAAAATTATTTAATATTTTCCTTATTAATTTCATTAAAACCACAAAAAAAAGAAAAATGTTTTTTTTGTAAAAATTTATTTAAATTATAAGAATTGACCTATTTACCCCCTTATAGACTCTTTTCTTCCCTTTTTCGTACATACTTTCCAGCAAATTGAACAAAATCACATACACTGCTTCGCTTGTTAAGAATATCTAAAATAAAATGTAAAATGTGATAATTGTTAAAATGTTAACAATTATTCAACAGTTAAGTTTATTGATGATCTAGATTATCTTTTAATTATTGAAAAGCGATTCAATTACGTATAATCGGCAAGGGAGTAAGTTTCAATAAACATACACGATACTGTTAAAATAACTAGAACTATTTTTCTACATTTATGATGATCTCAATTATCTTTTTCTATTGACATTTTGTAAGCCTTTTTAGAAATCACATTCCATCCAAATGGTTGACTTTGTCAAAATGCAGCAGTGTTGTAGGAGGAATCTTGTGGCCTACACTAGGAATCTCTAACCTGGATCGTGTTGATTGCATTTAAAACATAGAGAATGTTATAAGTACTTACTCGATGTGTGATGTAGTACAGCTGCTGGCCAGCAAAGTCCCAGATGTAAGTCATATCTTTATTATCAATGGCCTGTGAGGTCTTTCCAGTAATTCTATCAACAACTCTTTCCTGAATTTCAGATGGAAGTGCTTGGCTTGATACTGATTAAATAATTTCAAATATTAGCAAAGTTCGGTAACAATATAATGAGATATAATACTTTGAAAATAATGATCACATAAACATGTGATCATGTGAAGGCAACAGTATTTAAAATAATAGTCAGACAATTATAAGTTTATCCATGTCGATCACAATTATCAACACTTCAACAAGAGACCCTCACATTAGAATGATACTGATTAAATAATACTATCAAAGGTTGGTAACAAGATGATTTTATATAAAATATACTATAAGGATAACACTTTGGAAGTAATAATATAACTATGATGGCAACAGTGTTCAAAGTAATAGACAATTTTCTTTGCATAATCTTAGAGATTATATTTTTAAATTAATAAAGTTAATCTATGGTTATATTACTTTAAAATGTTGTAACAATAGCAACTATGGCTTGTTATCTTTATGGTTACAGATATGATAAAAATATGAATAAAATATTTAACTATGTATATTTCTTTGAATATTGATTAAATAATAACTACCTTCTTTGTGTTCTGTTTCTATTGGTCCTGACATCACATCATACTGTGTATAAAAATATAAATAAATCAATTAACACCACTTTATGTAATACAAAAAACTAACTTTAGAAAGGATTGACATTTCAGCTCCATCATGGACA
>NW_022730376.1:0-1711 GCF_011630105.1 Anneissia japonica | reverse complement strand
CGTTAACCCTAAACATAATTTTTATTTCAATGTAGAATCAACATTTAAAATGTGTTGTGTATTTTTTTAAATGTATCCATTACATACTTAACGTTATTTCAACAATAAATAAACGTTGAAAATGGTTTAGATATTGAAATTACATTAAAACATTAGTTCAACATCTTTTTAATGGTTAAAATATAGTTTGTATTTTATATGTAATCAATGTTTAAACTATGTTATGTTTTTCTGCCAAAAACCATAGTTTATTCAACGTTTTTTCTACGTTAAAAATAAGTTGAGATTTTAATGTTATAGTAACAACGTAAGTTCAACATTTTTACAACATCAAGTTAAATTATAGTTTGCATTGTAATGTGGAATCAATGTTGAAAAAGTGATATTTTTTTAACCACAATCCTATTGTTTATTGAACATTTTTTTAACGTTAAATAAACATTGCAAATATGTTGAGATTTTAAAGTTACACTACCAACATAAGTTAAATGTTTTTTCAGTGTCAAGTTAAAATATAGTTTTTACTCAACTTTAATTCAACACTGAATTCACTTTGAAATCTCATTGTTAAGTCTAAATATAATTGTTATTTCAATGTAGAATCAACGTTGAAAATGTGTTGTTTTCTTTTTTACAATATATCCATTACTTTAACTCAAACTTATTTCAACAATAACATTGAAAACTGGTTTGGATATTAAAAATTACAGTAACAACATTAGTTCAACATCTTTTCAATGTAATGTTAAAATATAGTTTGTATTTTAATGTATAATCAACGTTTAAAGTTACCCTATGTTTTTTCAATTAAAACCTTGATTATTCAACATTATTTATTTCAACGTTGGAAATATGTTGAGATAGGCTAAATTTACAGTAACTACATAAGTTAAAAATCTTTTCAACGTCAACTTAAAATTGCATTTCGATGTAGAATCAACGTTGAAAATGTGTTATGTTTTTCAACCGAAGACCTATTGTTTATTTAACGTTTTCTCAACGTTAAATAAATGTTGAAAATATATAGTTTTTTACTCAACTTTATTTTAACATTGACATAACTTTGATATCTGGTTGACATTTTAACATAACAATTGCATTGTTTATTCAACATTTTTCCAATGCTAAATTTAAATATAGGCCTAGCCTTTATTTCAATGTTAATCATCGTTGAGAATGTGTTGTGTTTCTACAAAGCACCCATTATTTACTCACCGTTGTTTCAACAATAAATAAATGTTGAAAACTGGTTGAGATATTTAAATTTCAGTAACAACATTAGTTCAACATCTTTTCAATGTCAAGTTAAAATATAGTTTTTATTTTAACGTATAAGCAACATTTAAAATAAGTTGTGTTTTCAACCCGGAGTTTAAGATTTTACTAAACTTTATTTCAACAATGATTTCACTTTGAAATCGGGGTGCGATTTTAACATAACAATTGCAATATATTTATTCAATATTTTTCCAACGTTAAATGTAAATATAGTTTTTATTTCAATGTAGAATCAATATTGAAATAGGCCTACCCATTATTTACTCAACATTATTTCACCAATAAAAACGTTGAAAACTGGTTGAGATATTAAAATCACAGTAATAACATAAAGTTTAACATCTTTTCAATGTCAAATTAAAATGTAGTGTAGTGAGCCCTCTATATTATCATTGTACGACAGTATGTAGATATGCTGAGACACTCATTAAAC
>NW_022730375.1:4455-6778 GCF_011630105.1 Anneissia japonica | reverse complement strand
ATATTTCATAGGAATTATTTCAAATTTGTTAAAAAACTGATTCTGACTGAGATTTTGACACTTAATCAAACATATCTCAGCCTAACCGAACGACCGCATTGTGTGAGATGCGAAGTACAAACACTAATCTCATTAGAGAGGGCGCACTTTATTGACTGCATAAAGTATACATAAAAGCGAGAGTATTCCCCGTGGATGCGATCTACAACCTCTGAATTTGCCTAGTAACGATGAATTCGTCGAGAAAATGGTAATATTTTATGAGAAATAGTCTGTATTTCTCATTTTTTTTATTCTTTTGCATAAAACTAAAATTCATGCCAATATTTTTCAATGATTTATAATAATTGGAGTAATGCAAATGCATATTTTCTAAAAAAAGTCAGTTTTAGTGAAATTTTGCCGGGAATGGGGCTTTAAAATAGGACTCTAGTAGGCTAGGCCTATCATATGTATTTTTCATTTAAATTTTGACTGAATAAAGAATGAATAGAATAAGCGTAAACATTTCCCACGGCACTTCGAAGCCCACGCTACGCAGTACAAGGACGAACAACACACCCACAAACCACAATAAATGCAGGATGTACGCCTACATCAGCCAGTCAGACTAGGGCCTCCTCTCTAGGTAGGCCTAGAGTAACTACTGCTAGGCTAGCCTCTGCTCTGTAGACTGTAGCACATTACTTACTGCAGTGTTCGCTACTCAAGTCGTCTCTACCAGAGAACAATTCGTGTTCAAACTCTGCCGATGAATACATGCTATTTGTCAGAATGTTGTATGCAGCACCTGTGGAATCTTCGGAAGTCATTTTGCCAATTAAGTTCCTTCCTTTTACAACATTATCTGCACTGGTGACTTTTTATCAAAACTTTAAACTGCCACCGTCTGTTGAACCCTCTTTGTTGAACCACAAAATGTTTTGATTCATGGATGCATGATTGCGCATGACATCGCACGACCTGACGACACACTCTACACTCTCACAACATCAAGAATCAAGCAAGCAGAATATACTGCCCTCTATTTTGTAAGAAAATGTCGGCCTCACGTTGTTTTCATAAACATTTATCAAATTTGTCTTTCTTTGATGTCTGTCGGAAACTGAATGCTCAAAAATGCCAACAACTAAGGCAATGCCACTATGGATCACTAGTTTCAACTTCTCTACCTGATGTACAATCTGAAATTGACCGTAAGTCAATTGTTTTCGTTTAGAAATTCTAAGCCAGGCCGGTGCATTGCCTCACTCCTTCCCACACTCTGTTGAGACTGTGTGTGAGAAGCCTTCACTTCTCCTACTGTCAATTTCGCTGTATGATTGCTTAGCCTAGGCGTAGGCTGTAGAAATGGATTTTTAAGGTTTTACATATGAAACTAATTAATTTTGTAGTAAATTTCACAGAGGAGCTGTTTTAGGTGAATCACAAGAATAAATATATATATGATGATAGGCTAATGAACTTGTGTATAAATTTAAAAAACAATGTTTTAATCTATAATCTATTTGGCAATTTGCCAATTTTCAATTTAATATAATTTCTGTTAATAATTCTAGTCTACTGTAAAGTCTGGGCTGGCTAGAGGGACGTGAGGTTAACCGGAAATAGCGGCCCTGGCTGGCAGCAGGCTACAACAAGGTCGGGCCTAGGGTAGGCCCTATGAAACTATCAGGATTCAGACCTATTTAAGTGTTTATTAATATTTATTTAAGTAGTGAATCCTTAGTAAATGCAATTTGTATTCTTACTTTTTCTATTTGTAGGCAAACCTACTGGACCGTGTCCCACACACACATAGCTAGCTACCACATGATAAATACAAAGTTGCATATTAAAAAAAAAAAAAAATAGCACAAAAAACTACTTATTCTCAGTATCATAAACAACTTTATTTGAGGAAAATTGAGCCACTGGTTACGGTTTTATAAACATTTGAAGTTTATGAGCGCGTGAATAGCAAGTTGCATGTAAACAATAATATTTCTGTCACTTTTTGCCATATATTTCTGTTAATTTTTGTAAATGCTAAAAAATAGTGTACATTTTGATTGTAAATTTTTACTGCAAATTACATTGGTCAATTTATAAAATAAATTTTTCAGATGACCTTTGACCCACAATTCTGAAAATAGAATTAAAACTATCCCTCACCCCCTCTCCCAACTTGTGACGAATGACGAATTTCATTGGCAGTTACGCATGACGTCATCCTCATGCAACAAAAACTAGCATCGTCTCACAATTCTATCGAAATCATCCTATGTTTAATATCCACTTCAATCCTTAAATATTTAACTATTTTTTTAGATAATCATTAGCT
>NW_022730375.1:0-4425 GCF_011630105.1 Anneissia japonica | reverse complement strand
GTGTACACGATGGCCGATCAACAGCTGATCGTCGGTTTTGCGGTGCCAAAAAAAAATATTTGTACGCCTCATATTATATTCATATTTGGCAAATAAACTTTCAGATATATATACCTAAACTAATCTTTGTTATTAAAAAATTGAACTTTATTACTCGCAATTCTCTGGAAAAAACAACAAATTTTAATGAAATTGATAAAGTTGACCGATTTCGGAAAAAATCAAAATGGTGTACTACTTCGACCCCTGAGTGACCTGATTGACCTGATGGAAACGTCTCAACCAATCAAAAAGCATTTTATATGAATATTTTCTTAAGGCCTTTTGTTGACAAAAATACGCTTGGCTGAACTTGGCTAATGACACTAATTGAAGTGTGTGACGTCACGCATCGTGTGGTGCCTAACATAGCCTATCTTTTATTATTGCAAATTCCAATCGCTTAAAAAATCGGAAAATTGTTGTATATCTCCAAAAAATACATTATGTTGAATCATAAGCTAATAATAAGTTATCAATATCAGTTAATAAATTTAAATGTCACATTTTACAATAATTGCTGAAAGAATCCTTGTGCAGTTTGCATACTGATGTGCACAGTTTGAAACGACTTGGAAACAACACAGCAATTAAAAATGTGCAAAAGTAACAAACTGCACACAATACAGTAAGCGCCGCTCTCGAATAAAAAATTTCTATAAGCGCCACAGTGTTTATTCGGGGATTCACGTTACAGTTGAACTTGCCCAAGTCGAATCCAAAATGCCATTGAAAAATTGTTCGACTTCGATAAAATTTGACTTGATAAAAATCTTGATAACAGATTGTTAATTAATGGAAAACACAACAATTTGGCATGTAAAATAAGTTTGTTTGACTTGAAAATTATTCGAGTTAGGCAAAGTTAGCTTAGGCAGGTTTAACTGTACTACTATTTTTAGGACCTGGCTCCAGCTAGTATCGTAAAACTCCCCCATTAATTTCCTATGTACGTTTACTATAGTATGTCTTTGTTTGAGGAGATGACATTTCGTAAGCCAAATTTTTCGAATATCTCTGCTGCGGACATTTCGTAACTCTGTAGCAGTCTGGGCTACAAAGTGTCTGCCACCCATTTTTTAGGGTGCCAGACAAAACTAAAGATAGGAATTTGTGACGACCTCATTATACTTGGACTTGTTCCTTGGACTTTGTAACCTATCATTAAAATCAAATATACAAAATAATATTTTGGATTAATTTCTGATTTTATCTGAAATCCCCATGTGCAAGGATTTTGTGGTAATATGATTGGTGTTGATAATCCTAGCCTTAACCAAAGCAGATCTTATAACTAAGTTAATTGGATCCATGTCACTAATTACAAAGCTAAAGAAAATATAAACTTAATTTATTCAGAAATACCTAAATTGTTTTGACTTCTACAGTGTGCTAGATTTTTCACTACAAGCTAAAATATTTATTTTGTCTACCATGGATTTTGTATAATTGTAATGTATTTAAAATTTGAATAATTTAATAAAATTGCTGAGGTATATGCAAATGAATGCTCAGAATTAATGTATTAGTGTTTAATATTTTTTTTTAAATGTTGTTATGTTTATTCAAACAAGTTTGATTGTTGTAATATTAGGTTCTTCACACCACTCTCAAAGAGGTAAGGCAATGAGGGCATTGGATTTGCGTCTACGTAGAAAGCAACCGGTAAGTTTGCAACCTTTTTTAAACAATAATTTTAACATTTCATAAATACTGTATTTTAATTAATAATGGATATTTTAATGGTAATGTGATGATAGAAATAATGGTGATAAAGATAATATAAATGATAGAAACAATAGTAAATAAAATAATAATATTAATAATAATAAATACATTTCATATTAATTATACTATTAATCCATTGAAATTGAAGTTACCGCCACCTCGAGAGTTGAAGATGCATGAGGATCAGGAGTGGTCAGACGTGTACCCTACAGCAGCTTCTTTCAAGTGGTCCGCAGTGCCTCTTCCGATAAGAATGGGTTATCCTGTAAAAAGAGGCATACCACCACACAAATATGGCAATGCTGAACTTCTCAAGGTAGGTGAAAAGTAGTGTAGTGGATCTACAGTAGATATACAGTATAGTGCAATATACCATTTGTGCTTATTTTATCCTAACATAAGGTTGACATAATATGTCTTGTTACACTTTATAATTGGTAGAACTTCAACTACAAAATGATATTTTAAAAACTGTGTACTTAACAATAACATTATGAATGTAATTTATGTAGATTTTGAGATAAATTGTTAAAATAACTTAAACTTGTAAAAAGAAAACAATACTGTAAGAGTTGGTGGTGGAAAAATTGTTGAAATTATGTTACCCTATAATAATTTGGTTGTAACCAAGGAAAAGGAAATGCAGAAGAAAACACCACTGCTGCATTGTTTGATACCACTGTGATGTGATGTAATGCAAGTACACTATCAGCGATAAAGCGAAAATATAATAGTTTATGATACAGTACAAACATTGGAAGTTAAGTTTTAAAAACAATTGTCTAGTCAGTCTGGTCTAGAACAACAGAAGGTAAGCTGCTCCAGAGTTTTAGTGCTGCTATGTGATGGTAATAAGAAAGTAGAGGTCATCTGCTTTTAGCTATTTATCCTTGTAAGAAGCTTAAACCATTTTAGTACTGTTATAGAGGTTTTAACCACAAACTTCTGTCCTTTCTTTCAGATTCCAAATTTTCTACATCTAACACCTCCAGCCATCAAGAAACAATGTGCAGCTTTAAAAGGTAACTTTTCTGGACTCTTCAGCATTACTTTTCTTCAATTTTGTTCAACGAGAGTTAATGAAATATTTTGAGTATCTGTTTTTTAACATCCTGGGAAGTGGGTCACGGCAAATTGTTGGGGTCGTTGGCCAAAATGTTTGAGAACCACTGGTGTACACTAGTTTTTCCTGTTCATTTCAAAAGCCCAGTGGCATATCAAGGGGGTTTGTAGGAGACCATGCTTCCCCCAAAAAATGTTAGTACCCCCAGTCGTTCCCCTCCCTCAGGGGAGGGGAAAAAACAATTGCTAGCTAATGTTCCCTCATTTACACAATGAGCCCCAATTTCACCTTTGTACTACCTCCTATCAGTCCCCCCTCCCCAATTCAAGACTCCTGGGTATGCCCCCCTCCAATTCAAGGCTCCTAGGTATGCCAATGGACAAGCCTACTACTCGAACCCACATTGATATTATGACTATGGGTTGCAGTTCTCCATACTTAACTGCTTGGCCAATAGTTGTGCCAGCTAGTTAACTTTGGTAATATACAGATATATATTTGTATTATAGTTTTGACATAACAGGCCCGTAGCGTGACTTAATTTGTGGGAGGTTCGTTTCAGTGGAAAGTGGACCCTTTGGAAACCATTATACAATAACAAAACCACAACACTGGGACATGCCGACTTGAAATACTTCTGGCTTGTATGATCTTCGATATTCTGCAGAACATTGTAAATATATCTACAAATATCAATTTTTTTGTTTTTAAGTGCAGACCTTCAGTTTTTGGGCAGTTCGTCATAACCCCTTAACCCCACCTTCCCCCAACACTACAGGCCGACATAACTGTTATACTTTGAATCTACAGAATTATGTACACAATGGCCAAATGAGTTGAAAGAAGATGCTGAACTGTGCCAGAAGATGTTTCCAGTAGAAGTAGAAGTGTCGGATTATATTCGCTCGGGTCCTTCGGTCCGTCATCCAGATGCAAGGATTGTATCCATTAAGGTAACGCTCCATTCAGTAGCTCAAATTTCCGCCCTTTGCTGCAATATGGCTATGCCTCAATGAAAACGTATTCAGGGAGCATGTCTGATGTAAGACAGATTAGTAGGCCAGTGTTATATATTTGCTGTGCAAAAACTTAGGCCTGGAATTCAACCTGTGCAATGAGTACAATGTACGGGTAAATTTTTTTCTTAAATTTTGCAAAAAATTATATTATGATTTGTACATTATTTATCAAAATATTATCTCAGAACAGTACCTGTATACGAACAGTAGATAACACAGTGTTTGACTTTCTATTCAGTTATTTTGTTTTTAGGATTTCCGCTATGTTGATTAAGTCTTCAGACATTCCTGCATACTAATTAAAAATTAGATTTTTGAAAATATTCTTTTTTGTCATTAGGTGAGCCTGGATTCACTTCCTCTAGATAAACATGCTCGATGGAAATTGATTCAGCTAGTTGGTGAGAGATACAACAGAGAAACAAACACTATTACAATTACTACAGATAGGTAAAATATATATAATGATTGTCATTGTCTGGAATAACCTAAACCTCAATATGAGAACGACCTCAAATGTTCAAACTTTTAAAAAACTATTAACAAATAATTGAAAGTTACTTGCATAAGATAATA
>NW_022730374.1:418-1177 GCF_011630105.1 Anneissia japonica | reverse complement strand
TTATTAACTGCGTTGCCTACTGTTTATGGTCAATTGGTTTATTGAGGGTTTTGGTCTTGCCGTTTTGGTCTTGCCGTTTTGACTTATTGCCGTTTTAGTCCCATTGCTGTTCTGTGGTCTAAAAGTGTTGCCGTTTTTGTTTTTTGCCGTTTTGGTCATTGCCGTTTTGACTTACAGTGCCGTTTTTTTTTTTTGTTTTTTGTTTTTTTTTTTGCCGTTTTGACCTGTTCCCAAACAGTACAATGAAATTCTCAATTAAAAATTTGGAGCTTGGAGTCCTGTATATTTTCATGGTTATAGGACCATACTTCTCTAAGCATCATGGTGTAGGCCTATGGGCTTGTCCTCGGGCAGAGCCATATATATAAAGAGTTGCGACATTCCGCTCCTTGGTTTACGAAAGTCACGTGGTACACACCGTCCATTTTGTTTCATAATCTTCCCGATGAACACATGCAAAGTATATGTGTTACGTACATTGCATATTAAAGCCCCATTCCCGGCAAAATTTCACTAAAAATGACTTTTTTTAGAAAATATGCATTTGCATTACTCCAATTATTATAAATCATGAAAAAATATTGGCATGAATTTTAGTTTTACGCAAAAGAATACAAAAAATGAGAAATACAGACTATTTCTCATAAAATATTACCATTTTCTCGACGAATTCATCGTTACTAGGCAAATTCAGAGGTTGTAGATCGCATCCACTGGAATACTCTCGCTTTTATGTATACTTGTCTCTTATACACATCT
>NW_022730374.1:0-357 GCF_011630105.1 Anneissia japonica | reverse complement strand
TAGGCTGAGATATGTTTGTTTAAGTGTCAAAATCTCAGTCAGAATCAGTTTTTTTAACAAATTTGAAATAATTCCTATGAAATATTATATTTCACAAGTGTCAATACTAGCAATGGAAAATATCATGTGGGCCGTTTTTATGTGTGATAACAGAATCTAAATTGAGGTAAGGCTAGGCCTAGCCTAGCAGCGTTGGATAGGCTAATGTTTTCGGCACCTACGATATTTCTTCTCACGACCTATCGCAAAATCAAACATGAAAAATTCATCCGCATTTATTTTTTGTGTGGAACAAAAAAAAATCAAATTTCAGTCTTATTTTACATTTTTTTCATTCTTAGGAATGTCTAAATTCAG
>NW_022730373.1:0-604 GCF_011630105.1 Anneissia japonica | reverse complement strand
ATTTTATAAACATGATCAGCAGCCAGCGCAGACGATTCAAAGTTACAGGTTTCATGAAGTACAGTAGGTGACATGAACACACGTGAAATAGTGAACTGCGCTCCAGCGCACGTGTTTGTACCTAGAAATAGCTAGTCATCTATTTTAGCGTCTGACCTACTTCTGTCTTGGCAGTAATGCATCAAAAATGGAAATAAAACAAACACGAAATCACAAACCTTGTGTCAGCTTCCATGGGAATCAATTTGTGGAAACGTTTCTTTCCACAAATCTAGTTATTCAACTAAATAAATGGGCCTAGCAAGTTGAGTGATTTTCTCGGGCTTATAAATATAAAAGAAGCATGAAACGGCTTTTAAAATGTACTGGCAGCATGCAATTATAAATTTATTGATAATTATTGATTGATAATTTTATATGGAAAATATAAATATGAAAACACATATTTCCTTTATAATATTATTATAAACATGATCAGAACATATGGTAAATGGAAACGTAACCGACAAGAAAAAAAAAACGTATGCGAAACTAATCTATTGACTATACTTATTCCATAAATCTTTATTTGATTCAAGCAGAATAATAAAAATTATATCAATAT
>NW_022730372.1:0-883 GCF_011630105.1 Anneissia japonica | reverse complement strand
AGTGGAAGAAATGCTTCCTTTCCTTGGTTTCTAACTCTAAGGATGGGCCACCTCAGACATCGATATTTATGAAAAAATCATATAGGCCTACAGGACTACTTACTAACTTTTGTCAGTTTTTGTTCGTTCAGTTACAAGATTGGTCTTATTCGTACATTAGTTGATATAGAGCTTAAAAATCACCAATAGTTGGACAGGCTTTCACTCTGACGTCAAGGCATTAACTGCCATCCTTAAAAAAATTGTTTTCCTTCATTCATTATTGATCGAATTATTTTTCGTAAATGTTAATTCAGTTCACTGTCCAAGCAAAAATTCACTGGAAAATATTAAAGAAAATACACCTATCACTTTCTACTTCAAATTACCATATGTTGGCACATTTCTAAAGTCGTTAGCAAGAAAATTCGTGACTTATCGAATGATTTTGTAATTATTTAAATTTAAAAATTGTTTTTTCCTCATTTAAAAAGTTTTCAGCTAAAGATCCCATCCCTGTAGGTCTCCGTTCGCGAGTCGTATAAAAATGTGTATGTGCAGGCTGTAATGCTTGTAACGTTGGCGAGACAAGCCGGCATTTCTCCACGCGCATGTGCGAGCACCTAACAGTGGAATATATTAAATCATTTGAAGAGTTCACGTCATTGCAACACTGAACAAAAAGCTTTTTCATGTTAATTTACCTTTTTCATTTTAAATCCGTTCCATTCCCAATTTTTGGCACAGATACTCTGGTTTTTACTTCATCTTCATTCATATTGTGTAAAAAAATAGTTACGGTTCATTCCACAACTTCTTAGCATGCAAAATATTGCATTTTTTTTTCTTTCCCTTATAACCAATGATTGACTGCGTGCACGATAACTGAAGCACTGGCGAAACA
>NW_022730371.1:0-942 GCF_011630105.1 Anneissia japonica | reverse complement strand
GAGTACATGTTAAGAAAATATTGACGCCAACAGAACAATCATCTGCACTATTTTCAGCGAGGTGAAAATAAAACGTATTGATGAAGTTTATTCCCACAACGTCATTAAAAACCTTGTACAAAGTAGTTTATTTTGGAAAGTTTCAAGTTGTATACTGTACAATATAAACAATACTATTGTGAGGTAGACGGATTAGACCAAATAAAAACAAATTAGGCCCCCTAGGTCTATAATTGTGCTGGGCACGTCCGACCGACCCAAAATGTACAAAATTGAGATTAAACCATTTTTAATTAAGCATATATGAACATAGTTACGTAATTGAATATATATATGTATATATATATATATATATATATATATATATATATAATTAAAAAAAAGATGACAGTTAGTTACAAATTCAACATTTTATTGCACTACAGGCTGTTTATGAGGTACTTCCTCAATCAATGGTGGAAATGCTTATTGGTATAAGGTTTATATAATCAAATCATTCTTAGTGCATGTAGACACAGAATGACATTTTTATTACAATACCAACAATACAATACAACTTAAATAGTCCTACAATTAATCTTCTAATTACCCCTATGAATGCTAATGAGATACCAATAAACCAATATAAACCTTTATACACCAACAAGTCGAGTACCACCATGCATGATTTTTATTCTGCAGTCTCATTCAGAGCCTGCACCTGACGATTGAGGAAAATAAAATGTTGAATTTGTAACCAAGCATCATCTTTGTTTTTGATTTTATAAATTGCTCTGTCCCTGCATCGAGCACTATTGTCTAAATGATCTGGTTTCATCAACCTACAATACATAGTATGTATATATATATATATATATATATATATTATATATATATATTATATATATTATTAATTTATATTATATAATTATATTATAATTATTATATTATATATATATGTAT
>NW_022730370.1:0-2105 GCF_011630105.1 Anneissia japonica | reverse complement strand
CACACCCGTGGTTTGGTTTATCAGAATGGTTCACCTAACGCTTCATCCACAGTCAAACTTTGTGTGAGAAATTAGGCATGATAATGTCATAGTACACCTTAATATGGGCATATCACATTTTTTTTGCTACACCATAAAAATCCTTCTAATACAGGCCTGAAAGATAAAAATATTTTAGATTTTAGATAATCCACAAAGTGCAGTGTGTTGATTTTTGTTACTCCGGGATACAACTGCTCAGTTTTATAAAAAAAAGTTTTAATTTCCAAAGAGAGTCGCCTTCGCAACTAAAGCTAGGTCATTTGATGTTTAGGTGACCCTCTGTAAAGAAATTACCAACACACCAAGAAGGAGCACACACAAAATTGATAATTATTTGTGTCTAGTAAATTTTGCGTGAAATATAATTTATGTTTTTCAATTGATTTATTTAATTATGTTTGGTATAGGCCTTTAATCACTAAGTGCTATTGTTATTTATCATGTTTTCTTTATATTTTATGCAAATCTTCCAAAATTGCTTTTCTATGAATACTAATTAGCGACTTAAATTATTCAGGTCTGAAAACCTGTGAATCATTTAAGAAATATTTGGCATTTATTTTACGTTTTTAAATGCTGCCCTGGATGCAAACCAACCAATGAGAGACTGCTGTTCAAATATGCCCAAAGCGGTATCGCATAAATTATGGAGCGTGCTATTGGGCGCACGCATCAGCTGAAAATACAATAGCTCTGACGTTCTCACGGTCTTGGAAGCTTTGTGGATTTGTGAATTGATGAAAAAAGCGTCTGTGTTCGTGCCTCAGCGAGCATGCTCAAAGCATAATAGCATCGTAGTGTGTATGAATTAAATTGTATTGTAATTAGAACAAATGCACAATTAATATGCATTACTCCAGTTTGTTACCGCTTATGATACAACTGGCTTGGCCAATGCTTGTACAGTAAATATCATTAATACTGCAGTTTTATGTTTTTACATTCTGTATGTAAATCAATTTTTCTGATAAATATTAACATAATTTTTTGTCCCACTTTTTGGAGCCTTATATGGAAATGTTGTGGACTATTGACAACAGTGTCGTGTTTTGATGAAACTTTTAATCAATTTATATTGGTTATATTTTCTTGTTTGGGAAGGATCAGTGTATGAGAAAAATCTAACAAAGAATCATTAATATTTTCAACTATTGGAATTGTTTAAATTACTAGTATATGGTTCAAGGTATGGGTAATAAAAATAGAAAATAGACGAATTAAAAGAGTTAAGTCTTTCAAAATAATATATTAGCTGTAATTGTTATTTTCGTATTCGTTTTTATCGTTATTGTTTAGATTTTATGAAGAAGGTTATGTGTTTACAACATGCAGTCCAATCTGGATAAGAAAGGTTGTTTTTGGTAGAAGAATTTATCACTAAAAAGGCAATTGTTATTAGAAGAATTGAGTTCACTAAACTTGGAGTACATTAATGAAAACTTCGAAAAACCTCCAGTAGAATTTTTTTGTTCAACAGTTTCTGTTAGAACTACCTATACATTGTGTAACCTACATTTAATATTAGGTATTAATTACATAATAAAAAAACCTCCAGTAGAATTTTTTTGTTCAACAGTTTCTGTTAGAACTACCTATACATTGTGTAACCTATATTTAATATTAGGTATTAATTATATAATATATGTAATTGAGAAGTAGTTATAAATATATTTTTATTAAATTGTATTTGTTTCCTTTAATTTTCAGGAATGAAAATAAAATATTAGAAAACGAATATCACCGACACTGTATTATTGCACTACCATTATTTTATCAGCTAATTAAAGCAGGTAAGGATAGATATATCATAGAGAAAATGTATTTAGATGGTTACTGTATTTAAAGGTTAAAATTTTGCATCTTTATTGTACATATTATATTTTTCTTTTTTATATTTATAAATTTTTTTTACTGAAACTTTTATTTATTTTTTTATTTCCTCCCACAAGGAAAAATTGCCACTTACAAATTCATTTTGAATGGCCCAAATAATTTATATTAGCTTGAAATTTTAAGGTAGTTTTGATCCGTATTATTATAATACTCTAACCAATTTTCTAAAT
>NW_022730369.1:0-1292 GCF_011630105.1 Anneissia japonica | reverse complement strand
GCTTTTATTAGATTACTGTCAGTTTCTCAGGCCAAATATGTCAGTTATCCTATAGTTTGGTATACTTTCCTATTTATTCCAAAGATTAAATTAAACATCGTGACAAATGTCATTCCAGGGAACAGTTTCCCTGGTCATTCTATACCTCCTTTCTGGTTGACGTCACAACTTCCTATGGCAAATAGCCTAAGCCATTATCAGTGATTAGGCTAGTTAATCTTGGCACCAATTTGAAACCTAAAAGGCTAGAATGTGTTGGTTCCTCTTTATCTAATGTTCATGGTTTAAACAAAGAATTAGGTTTTATGTCTAATCGGTTGTACTAGGAATCATGAATCATAATAATTGGGTAGTTAAGGAGGAGGATACCCTTCCTGTATAAGCCGTGGTGCATGGCCGGCGGAAGTGGGGGCGGGGCCACCACCCCCCCCCCCCTTTTTGGCGAAAAATATATAATGTCTGGAAATTTTTGTATGATCGGAAATGCAACAAAAGAAGGAGGGAAGAAGGAGGAGAAGGATGGGAAAGAGAATGTTTATCCAGTACCCGACTGAGTTACATTTTCTCGCAATTCACATTGGCGGATCTGGGGGAGGGGGGTCATGGGTCCTGAAACCTCCCTTGGGCAACAAAAAAAGGGGAAAAAGAAAAGAATTCTAGACCTACCTATTCAGGGCCGTGAGCTGATTTTTCAATTTTTTTAAAATTTTTTTACAATTTTTTTTTGTTGCTATTAGAAAATTAGAATTTTGAAGAACATAAAATTCATTAAAACACACTTCAAATGTCGGGAAAGCTCAATTCCCGCCATCTAGGAATCAAAACTTTCCCGGGGAGAACCCCGGACCACCCTTTCTTTTTGGGATTTATCGATTCATGGAAAAACGAATACGCATGCGCAACTACTCGAATTTTGAAGAACTGTAAAAGTCATTAAAAGACATTTCAGAAGTCAGGAAAGCTCATCTCCCGCCATCTAGAAATCAAAATTTTTCCGGGGGAACCCAGACCCCCTATATCTTTGGAGTTCATTGATTAATTGAATCATTTCCAAGGGTTGGGGGGTGTGGACCTTGAATTTTGAAGAATTTAAAAGTCATTAAAAAACACCACCGAAGTCGGGAAAGATCATTTCCCGCCACCTAGGAATCAAAATTTTCCCGGGAAAGAACCACAGGACCTCCACCCCCACCCCCTCCACCCTTTCTTTTTGGGGTTTATCGATTTATGGAAAAACTACGTATGCAACTTACTCAATCTTTTATGTATGTATACACACATAAGGCCTATTT
>NW_022730368.1:0-619 GCF_011630105.1 Anneissia japonica | reverse complement strand
AAATTTTGAGCAAGTTGCATACGTATTTTTTTTAATGAATCGATAAATCCCAAAAAGAAAGGGGGAGGGGTCCTGTGGTTCTTCCACGGGAAAATTTTGATTCCTAGGTGGCGGGAAATGAGCTTTCCCGATTTCTTAGGTGTCTTTTAATGACTCTTAATTTCTTCAAAATTCAAGGTGCCCCCCCCCCCTCTTGAAAATGATTCAATTAATCAATGAACTTCAAAGAAAAGGTCCGTGTTCCCCGGGAAAATTTCGATTTCTAGATGGCGGGAAATTAGCTTTCCTGACTTCTGAAATGTATTTTAATGTATTTTAAGTTCTTCAAAATTCAAGGTTTTCCCCTCTTGAAAACAGTCAGGTAAATTTTTCTCATTTTTTATTTTATGTGTGTATTTATACATAAACAAATGAGTAATTGCATGCGTATTCTTTTTGCCATGAATCAATAAATCCCAAAAAGAAAGGGTGGTCCAGGGGTTCTCCCCCTTTAAAATTTTGATTCCTAGATGGCGGAAATGGGCTTTCCCGACATTTTAAGTGTGTTTTAATGACTTTTATGTTGTTCAAAATTCTAATTTTCTTAATGTAACAAAAAAAAAAAAAAAAAAAAAAAAAA
>NW_022730366.1:0-2311 GCF_011630105.1 Anneissia japonica | reverse complement strand
TATATATATATATATATATTAAAATAAAATTATAAAAATAATAAAGTAATCATAGGATGTATATGTATAATATCAAAATGTATTAACTATTAACAACAAAATAAAATAATATCTATGAAAGTTTCTCACCTGCCCAAGTTTCAACTTTAGCACGTTGGTACATTTACAATTATCTGTTATGCACTTTTCGAAGAATGTGCTGTTTCCAGTGGGCTCGCATTTATCTATATCACTCGCTTTTGATGAAACGAATGGTGATACCGGAAAACTGAATTCTACGCGATTCATTTGGAAATTAACATTAAAAGCAGATTTGGATGCATTTTCGGCAGTATATGTTGTGTTAACTACGTCCAACGTCACGTAATGTGTCACATTCACGTGATATAACTCGGGATCCACTGGCTCTATGTGTGAAAATGAAATGAAATACTGATAAATACCAGTTTTAAACCAATGGTGGCTCCAGAAACTTACCGACAGTAGGGGGGGTCCAACTGTGACTACTATGTGATAACACTGTGATTACTATGTGACGGCACTGTAGCCTATTAACTATGTGACGACACAGATAACTATGACAATATTGTGGGCACCTTATGGTAATAGTGTAAAATCAGTGTGTTTTTACTGATTTACAGACATTTAAAAAAAAAAATCTTAAATTGATTACAAGACAATTTAAGGATATGCAAATGAATACAGAATCTGTCCGAAAATTGAGGGGATTTTTTTTTTCTTATTCAAATTTTTAATTTGAAGTTAAGAAATTGCCTAAATATACAAATTCAAATGTGAAATTAGAATTTTCGTTTTCATGAGATTGTAAAATAATTGAATAATTTGCTTTTATCTATAGTTAAAGTAAGTTTTAAGCTGTAATTTCCATTTCTATTCACAATATATGTTCAACTGTTTAAAACCAGCTTTGAAAATGATGAGTAAAAAAAAATCATATAATGAATGCCATTTTTTGTAACATCAATTCTTAACATTTTGACCTTTGACCTCATTTTTTTTAGGTGATGCATTGGTTATGAGGGTCCTTTCATATTATTTTCTTAGTTTTTGTATTATTCTGTGCATTTTGACACCAAAATCAACCATATATCATAGAGTGTTCCTAACATACATACTTTAGTGTTTTAGGTTGGGTCAATGACCGTTAACGTAATTTCCCCACTCTCCTACACCCCTCTTTGGGTTTTGGTGTTATCCTAGTATGTATTCCTACACAAGTCAGTTGAAATCACATTCATTGTAATATTTTAAAATGATATATGCCAATTTAGTGACTAAAAATACAATTTTTGACATTTTGACCTTTGAACTCATTTTCCGAGGCCATGGATTTGTTCTGAGGGTCCTGTTATATATTTTTTTATTTGTTGTATAATTCTGTGCATTTTGACACGAAGATCCACCATATACCATAGAGTGTTCCAGAGATACATTTTTTTTAAGTATTTTAGACCAGGGTCAATAACCTTTGACCCCTCATAAAAAATTTTCCCCACCCCCTAGCCTACCTAACTTTTTTTTGTGTATCCTGGTATGTATCCCTAACCAAATCAGTTGAAATCTGCTTCTATCTAATTTGTTCACAGATTGGCCCAAATTTGGGTTAATTTTGGAATACTACACTGTGTATTACAGACAGTGAACCCACAATGGAACGCATGGTGCACTGAGTGTAAACCTCCCTAATAACACATTGTCCACAGTGTCAACACAGTGTGGAGCACCGTGTGTCCACACACACAGTGAACACACTGTGTCCAAATATGTGCTTTACTGTGTAGTGTGTACACAGAGTGTTTCACACTGTGTTCACTGTGTGACATTATCCTAAGGGTCTAACAGGGCGCCCGGCACCAAGGGGTTTACTAGAGCCTGAGTACCAGTCGAATGAAAATAATACTCAAAGAAATATCGTTGACAAAAAAATAAAAATAAAAACCAGTCAAATAATTATGGCCTATAATATTTGCTCTGTATGGAATTTTACTTGAAAATAATGCCCTTATGAGCAAGAATAATTGACATCATTGTTTTTACGTTGGTAAGTTTAGCAAATAATTGTTTCTACTATTTCCTTATCGGACGTTTTTAAATTATTAATTAAATTTGTAATCATTATTTTTAATATATCAAAAATTATTCATTTGGGAATGGAAACTGTGTTACTGAATTTGAAAAACCACGACCTCCAGATAAGTAGTCTGGTATCATAACCAATAGACCACCTAGCTTGTGGTTAGTTACAATTGTATAAGATTCCAAGTATAAGCAGCAGGTATTGCAATAGTAT
>NW_022730365.1:0-1026 GCF_011630105.1 Anneissia japonica | reverse complement strand
TGTAATTTCTGATTTGCTGTGATTTGAGGCTAGACATTGATATTTCATGTATCAGCATTGTTATATCAAACGTCTTCTTTAGATTGTGAACGAATCAAACAGATGGTCAATAATGAGGTAGACAGTAAAGTTGCAGAGAAATTAAAGCTGAAAGAAGACGAAACAGATACACCTGAACCTGAACCAGAACCAGAACCAGAACAGCCACTTGAACGGATGCATGAATCGGCAACTCAAACTGTACATAAACAGGCACCTCAACCAGCACCTAAACCAGCACCTAAACAGGCTCCTGAACCAGCTCCTGAACCAGTGCAAAAATCAATACCTGTAAATGATTCAAAGAAGGTAGGAGAAACATTATGTAAATAGTTGGACTTTAAATCATCCTGCATTATTGAGGCTAGAAGTGTAAACGTCAAAACAAAGAAAAGCTAATCAGTGTTTTGCAGTTGTGAATCTAGGACTATAACATTGTTCAATGCATACAAGAAGTGTAAATCAATTGCATTCTGTTGTATTTGAATTCTCAGTGGCACCCATGTAGTTGGAAATGTTTCTTCATTGACAACAAATTGTTCAAAATCAATCGCCTCTAATCAGATTCTAACTCAATGGCTTCTAGTTGCTTAAGATCCCAGCGCTTTTCACACTGGCAGATTCCTTTATTTGGCACTGTAATCAAAAGGCCTACGCACAATTTTTTTTATGGTGGGTCCGAATTTGTGGAAAGTGGACCAAAATGGAGGGGGTGGGGGAAGGCGGCGCTAAGGACATAGCTCTTCTAAGGTCGAGTGGGCATAGACACCTGACGTTCAGATGTTTTTGATATTTTTAAGTCTTGATAGTGTTTTTAACGTTCATTATTATGATTAAATTAAAAAAAAATCTTTAATGAATTGAGGTCAAAGTGAAATAAATCCCTACAAATTGGACATAAACATAGGCTAGATGTGAAACGTTATGGAAGGCAAACGCCGCCAAAAATACAATTACAAACACACAACGTACTAGCACAAACACACA
>NW_022730364.1:0-535 GCF_011630105.1 Anneissia japonica | reverse complement strand
CTAACCATGTGTGTGCGCTTAACGATCGTCACGGCCTATTGGTATGGTCTATGACTGGTCTAAGTCTATACAGAATATTTACAATGTACAGGACTTCGTAGCAAACAACAACAAATTCTAAACTATTCTATATTATTACTGTATAGACGAACCTCTCTCCAAAATCAAGAAGAACTCCGCATGGGCGACGATCATTCGTTTAACCATGTGCTTGTTGCGCAGATGGATTTATGCTTTGCGCTGATTGGCTATGCACGCTCCAGGGTTTTAGCATTGTGAACCAGCCGCCACACTGCTACCAGCCTTTGATCGTGAGTGCGCAATACACGAACGAACGTATAAGACGTGATTCCAACAGATAAATTACGAACGCATAAGATGGGTATGATTTAAACAAATAAAACAACAAACACATTAGACGTAAATGAACGAATTTATTAACGATATAATAGACAAGATTAAAAAAAAAATAAATAAAGAAAACATAAGACGGACATGAAAAAAATCATAAAGGAACGAACGTATAAGACGGACA
>NW_022730363.1:0-657 GCF_011630105.1 Anneissia japonica | reverse complement strand
GCTCGCAGATGGACATAAAATGGTGTAACGGCACTTCTTCTGGTACATAAAAACACAAATTAATGAAAATTATCAATGTTATGTGCTACACAATTACCCTACCTATTCTGAAAAAATATGAATTATGTGCCGTCACAGACCTGATGTCGCGGAAGGGTCAATTTTGTCCAATGAGAGAAATTACCATACTTTTCAATATAAAAAGAGATGATTATCTGACAACAATGCAACATTTTATTTTCAATCCTAAATGAAAATCAATAATAAATAATAAATTATTAATATTAAAAAATGGTACATTGTCATAAAAAATATCCTGTCTGTGACAGTTTATTTCTGAAAAATTATATTCTATGCAGGTTAAACAAAAATTATCTAAAAAATTGTTGATAAAATATTAAGTCTCTAGTAGGAGAAAATTAAATATTAAAGGGGGACTCTGGTTTTGAAATTTAATTAATTTAATTTAATTTATATGTTATTTGTGATATCATAACAAGTTGTAAAATAAATTCTGACAAAAAAGTTAAAAGATTGATTGAGTAAAAAACATGGCTGGTCATATCACCTACAAGGCTCTCACTGCTCGTCTTATAGGCGAGCAGATTATGGCCAAAAAGTCCTCTAAAAATCGTCGAGGTGGCAATGGAAGTACTA
>NW_022730362.1:0-566 GCF_011630105.1 Anneissia japonica | reverse complement strand
CTGAAATGGGAGAATGAGAGTAAAAAATAAGCACTTTTTAGAAACACAACGAAATTGATGTTGTCGTCAGGCATGAATATTTTCCAGTTAATAATAAGAATCTGAATGTAGTTGTTTTTATTGACAAATTTATAGATTGTGATTACTTTTCAGTCCATTTCGACCGTTTTCTCCCTTTTCTTTTATCCTATTTAATTCTGTAATTAATACATGACAAGCTCATCCTGCCATATCTCAGAGCAACGATGAGAAGCGAGACTATCTGCTATGGCACTACTTAGTATTGAGCGTGATGAAGCAGACAACATTGCTAACTTTGATCATGTTACATAACTTATTTGCTGATGCAAAAGCACACAAAATTCAGTTGCGAGTTTTAAACAATGTTAAAAATTCAGCAACTTACAAGACTCTCTATAAGATTAACGTAGATAATACTAAGCTGTATGCGGCAAATACAACAGCCTTACAAATTAGGATGAAGTTGTATACAAAGTCCAAACATCGTAATTTTTTTTTCAATGAAACAGGGGTGGCGCGACCGTGGGCAATCCCCCCCTCCTTCG
>NW_022730361.1:0-769 GCF_011630105.1 Anneissia japonica | reverse complement strand
GTCTGGGATCCTATGCTTTGTAAGATTGTGTGCTCTTGTGAGGATAGAGGTCTTGGGGCAAAGCCTCAGGTTGCCAGATGGTAATGGAGTCTGGGATCCTATGCTTTGTAAAATTGTGGGCTCTTGTGAGGATAGAGGTCTTGGGGCAAAGCCTCATGTTGCCAGATGGTAATGGAGTCTGGGATCCTATGCTTTGTAAGATTGTGGGCTCTTGTGAGGATAGAGGTCTTGGGGCAAAGCCTCAGGTTGCCAGATGGTAATGGTAGTGGCTGCACATTTATTAAGTGCATATTACAATAATCTCTATGTTCTTGAAATGCAAAGTCTTGGAAGCAGAGGAAAAAACCCCAAGAAATATCCTAAGACTAACAAAAACAAACAACCACAGAGACAACGAGAAGACAGCAGAAGGAACCAATGTCACTGCTCTGTTCTCCAGCACTTTGAGGCCCAAATGAATAGGGCTCGCTGGAACATGATTCAAAAGAGCTCTAGTGAATCAGATCCCTCAGGATTATAGAGGTCCTAACATTAGATTTCAGATACATGTTGCGTATAATTGGCAAATAGAATACAAATGCAACGCTATATTATTAAATTAATATAGAGAAAGTTTAACTTTTTCTAGGTTTTCTACTTTCTTGTTAAGAAGTTTAAAATACAATAGTCTAAGTGAAAACCTACCAAGCTACGGTAAGATTTTTTGCTGTGGTTTTCTACTTTCTTGTTAAGAAGTTTAAAATACAATAGTCTAAGTGAAAACCTACCA
>NW_022730360.1:0-654 GCF_011630105.1 Anneissia japonica | reverse complement strand
TACATTTTACAAGCACACACATGTGTATAAAAGGCATCTTCATATTTTTTGTGGATGTGTATATATAAGATAGTTACCAACTGTCTTGCATCGTGCGGGACGGACCGGCATTTCAAAGTGATTTTCCAGAAACACATGCGTGATCATAAATTTGCCACGCATTTAGCACAATTCTATGCGTGATAACGAATTACCACGAATTCAAGAGAAAACGTATTTAACATTCGAAGAAATTGGTTTTATTAAAAATATAAAAACGGTCATGCAGAATTACTGTATTACTGTACTTAATAATAATAGTAATGACTCAAGTTAAATATTTAATTCACTGACGCGTTACTAAAAATTGATCAGTATGCCTATTCATTTTTTGTTTGTTCGAGTAATGAAATGTATGTAGTAGTTCGGGAGCACGAATTAAACATACTGCACTTTGGAACTCAAATATTAAGTGGCTTTATTGAAAATATTGTTGTTTATGCACCAAGTATTGTCAATAAACACTTCCTTTAAATCGTTTTAAAACAGCTTAAAAATGCTCAGATCGTCAGAGCGCCCTGTGAGCCCACCATGGCTGCACCCGTAGACCCTAACAGGGGTCTTGTATCAACCACCCCACCCCCTCCCCCCTCTCTCTCTCTCTCTCTCTCTCTC
>NW_022730359.1:0-1066 GCF_011630105.1 Anneissia japonica | reverse complement strand
CATCGTTAATGGAACAGGCCCACGTCATGCTTGGCTGATTAGTTTTGATTTACATTTCGCAAGTCTAGTGCCATACGCAGCAAAAGTCTATTTCTAGTGTTGTAAAATGCATTTCAAACCAGGCTGGTTTTTGATTTACGTTTTGAAATATAATTTGGAGAGGGCGTTTGATCAAGTTAGACCTACATTTTGAATTTGAATTACATTTTAAAGAAATTAGAACTACATTTGGAAAAATTTGAACTACGTTTTGAAAAATTAGAACTTCATTTTGAAAAACTAGATCTACATTTTGAGAAATTTACGCCTACATTTTAATAAATTAGACATTGAATTTTGCAATTACATTTTGATTTTAACATGGACTTTTGCTGCGTATGGCACCCCATAGTCTACAAGGGTATGCACCATCATATCTGTCGTCTATGCTTGTCTTTAATGAAAATATTCACTCTAAATGCACTCGTAGCCAAAGTAGCAACACTTTAATTGTACCAAACTGGAATAACAATCATGGTAAAAGAACCTTTCAGTATAGATCTGCCAAAGAATGGAATAACCTACCAATTGACATAAGGAAAAAAGCAACCAATATGAGTTACAGTACAGATAAAAAATACTGCAACTTTTGCAACGCGTAGGCTTCGTGGGCTACGCGTAGGATTAACGTAGTCTACGCGTAGCATTTACTACGCGTAGGCAAAACCTAGGGTTTGTACACGCATTGGGAGCGTTACACCGCACCCGCAGCGTGCTTCGTACAACATAGCTAGGCTGGATATCGCCGCAGATCGCCGTCTCACTACATTGGTAAATACTGGCCTGAAGGTCAATATCAATGAACATAACTCGCGCGAACCAATGTTCGTAAGCAGATATTTTGGCGTTTATTTCTGTATTAAAATTATCACACTTTAGCCTTCCCAATCATCATTCATAGTACCTGTCTTCACCTCGACCAGCTGGATTAGTGAAGTAAAAAGGCTTAGGGCCTCGGCCTATTATCGCACCGCAGGGCTACCTACCTTACCTACCTTAATGTCCTTGTTAAAAAGTTAATTGGGGC
>NW_022730358.1:0-1409 GCF_011630105.1 Anneissia japonica | reverse complement strand
TAAGGAATGGATTATCATAAAATTTAGTGGAATGGTGCATAATAATGTAAGAAAGGGATGATTCAATTTTTGGAGAAAAAGGTCAAATGTCAAGGTCATAAAAATTTGATTTTCTACCTTCAAGCATAAGAGAAAATAATGGGTATTGTTCAGTATTCAGGCTGACAAAGGGCAGAAGTATGCTCAATGGAGTGACTTCTCAAGTTTTGTCGCCCAGTTATAAAGTCGTGTGTAAAACCTCTACAACCACCCCTACTCATTTTGCTGTAGGGTATGTGATATATCGTGTTTTTAAATTTAGTGTTTAATAAACTAAGCGAATATATATTGTATTTAATACTAAATAGCGCTTGTTTATATAAAGAGGCTTGATATAGAAAATCCCATACATATTTCACATTTATTTTGCACATAGGAAATTCAATAGAACTGATAACAAGTCAGGTATGGCAAAACATCACTCCTATGGAATTTTTGTGTTGCAAGACAACATCAAAATAACAATTATATTTTTGAATATCTTTTACAGGAGTGCTTGGTGAAGGAGGTAAAACCAGTGGAGCACCAGGACTTACTCTTAGTAAGTATTTTTGTTTTATTTGAGGTATTTGATCATAAACACATAAAAAACAACAAGTACAAAACCAACAGGCACAGAGTCAAAAGTTCTAATATTTGGGACAACACTCTAATCCTAACACAGGACTTTATTTCCAGAGGGGTTCCTGTCATTCTTGATATATAAGGCAAAGAGTCAAAAGTTCTGATATTTGGGATAACCCTCTAATCCTAACACATGTCTTATTTCCAGAGGGGTTCCTGTCAATCTTGATATATAAGGCACAGAGTCAAAAGTTCAACCTGCTAAATCCCACTGTAACAAAGGAATTATTTCCAGAGGGGTTCCTCTCATTCTTGATATATAAGGCACAGAGTCAAAAGTTCTGATATTTGGGATAACCTTCTAATCCTAACACAGGTCTTATTTCCAGAGGGTTCCTGTCATCTTGATATATAAGGTACAGTGTCAAAGTTCTGATATTTGGGATAACCCTCTAATCCTAACGCAGGTCTTATTTCCAGAGGGGTTCCTGTCAATCTTGATATATAAGGCAAAGAGTCAAAAGTTCAACCTGCTAAATCCCACTGTAACAAAGGAATTATTTTCAGAGGGGTTCCTCTCATTCTTGATATATTTTGTGAATGAAAATTTTCCATGTTAAATATGTATTGTCCCATGCTAAATACCAAAAAAATCATAAAAATATTTTTTGGAAATAACTTGCCAATTTTGAAGTAACATAAAACATAGAAATAGTGTATTTAAAAAATGTCTACCCATCAGTTTACAGCGAAAAATGATAGAAACACTTCCAGTCACTGGAACTTGAAGTGTTTTATTATTTTTA
>NW_022730357.1:609-2115 GCF_011630105.1 Anneissia japonica | reverse complement strand
CGTTATTAATTTTTACTATGGAACAGTCTACCACAATCAGTGGTAGACTCAAAATCTTCATCCCCCTTTAAACAAAATTTAATTGAACACCTTAAAAACTACAGTAATCATCTTGATGTGTTATTCGTTTTTTTTTTTTTTTTGTTTTTTTTTTGTTGTTGGTCTGTAGCTTATTTAAGGGGGAGGCTAATTATTAGCCACTAGTCAATCGACTATGTGGCTATCTTGCCTCCCCGAGTTTTGTACCGAACTTTCATAAAATAAAAAATAGAAATAAAATTTTAAAACTTCAATACTTTTCTAATCTTTACAAATTTTTGACTGTTATAAACTTTATAATATCCCTTGTATAATTCTCATTTTAAATCAAATTGTACATGAATCTTTCCCTTTCAACTTCCTGCTGTTGAATATAATACACATTTTGTTGGTAAAACAGTTAATTGTTATAATTTAATTGCATACTGGTTTTTATTGTAATTTAAAAATTGTTATTACATGTGCATTTCTTTAGTGTTTGAAATGATTATCTTATCTATCGTATTTTTGTATCGACAGTTGAAGGCCCTGTGGAACGCAGTTTTATAACTGATCAGGGTTCCCTCATAAAATAAAACTAAAAAAATACTGTAAGTTCCCTTTCCTTGTCAAAATATACCAATTCACCCCACAAATGCTCCCCCCCCCACCTTTACACACACCCACCACATTACACACACATCAATTATACCAACACTATAACCTGTGTTAATAGTCTGTTAAACTAAAGAAGACTAGATGAAACCATCTAATATCAATTTGATTTTTATTCATAAGGTTTCTTAAAAACAGGTAAGCCATAATTAGCTATAATTGCTGCAAAAGCAATGGATGACGACACTACACCATTATGTCTGTCGCGTGATCAAGTCTACTAAAACCATAGCAAGCAAGTCAAACTAATTTTTATTGGTTTATAAAATTATGAAATTCTTTGAGAACATAAAAGTGTTTAATTTACCTGGTATTCATAATCAAAAATTTGTGCAGACTAACAATTCATAAAAATAATGATTTATCTCATATGTTATTCATTTGTAAATGTTATTCTTTCCACTCACTTTAAAAAATAGGGTTTTAATTATAGACAAATGGGGAATAGTAACGGGAAAAATTGATATGATGTCCTTCCACTTTGAAATGGGGGAGCATTCCCTCTGTCCTATGATCGACACCCATGCAGATAATGTATTAAAGAAGATCCATAATTGGTCCAGTTTGTTTTTGCCATTTTCTTAATGTGTTGGTAATTACTTATTTTAATTTTGCATCAGATTTTGGTCATGAATAATCTTGGCTTGACAGTGCCACTACAGCTAAGCACCATTGCTGCCGGGTACCCTGGTGCCACATCTCTGCATGTACCTTATGCTATTTAAGACAACTGACACCATTGCTGCTGGGTACCCTGGTGCCCCATCTCTGCGTGTACCTTATGCTATTTAAGACAACTGACTAACATTGGTG
>NW_022730357.1:0-466 GCF_011630105.1 Anneissia japonica | reverse complement strand
GCCGGGTACCCTGGTGCCCCATCTCTGCGTGTACCTTATGCTATTTAAGACAACTGACTAACATTGCTGCCGGGTACCCTGGTGCCCTATCTCTGCGTGTACCTTATGCTATTTAAGACAACTGACTAACATTGGTGCTGGTTCCTCTTGCATGGCATGGTACCATTGCTGATGAGCACTGATGCTGGTGGGTAAACTTGTCGCACCATTGCTGGTACCTCTTGCATGCAATGCTGTAGCCAGGATTTTCAAACAGTAAAGGTAAAGGTAGGAGAATAACCCATAACTTGTAGCGTCACTGTGTTGAATTGTGTATGGCCGTGGTCCATGACTATCTTGCAGCCGTAACGAGGCGCTTCTTGGTAGATACATGTACACATCATTCCAAATGACAGGGGCCAAAATGAACAATAACACTGGGGTAACCCCCTACTCTTCCGAAAGATGCAATGGGTTCTTTAAAGTG
>NW_022730356.1:0-846 GCF_011630105.1 Anneissia japonica | reverse complement strand
TTGGGGCGGCTGCCATCCCCACCTTTAATCCGTCACTGGATGTAATCCTACAGTCGATGTCAGAGACATATTATGCTGTTATGTATAACCAACGTTTCTTTGGGCGGGTCAGTGTGCTATATTGAGGACTTTACGGATAAGGGACACTACTGGGACCTGCGGACAGCCGCACAAGAGCGCATATTATGCGTTCCGCCACTGCTTCCTTCAGAAGCCATTCTTAACCCAATCTTGATTGTTTTATATTTTCTTAGTAGAAATATAATGTACAAATTTGAATTAACAAAAGAAAAGATCACTTATTAAAATGAAAGCGCCAGAAGACCATTCTATATTTTAATCTTTTGTTTTGATATGTATTGTTGTAAGAAGTACTATAGGATATTCAGAGAGAAGCCCAGCTTGACCTTAAAGCGATCCACACTTATTTATAACTCTTTATTCAAACAATTGAAAACATTTTCTAACTAATCATCACCAAACGTTAAAGTGCAGTTACGATACTGTTATAATTAGGAATTCAGGTTAATACTTGAATAAAAAAAAATTATTGTATATAATATTTTCTATTAAATTGATAAAAAAAAAACCCTCATTGCATTAAGTAAATGACATTAATATTTGCAAATTTACAACATCGAACCAGTTATACCATTACTTTAAAAAATGAATTACGATTATTCAACGCGCTGTAGAGCTCTGGAGGGACTGCATATATAACTGCGTATGTTAATGGGAAAATGTCAACATCACCCCAGAAGAAGCATTATACGTATATAATACCAAAGATACTAGAAATACAAGATAGAGTTCTCGCATTGTAAAAATGAGGCGGAAGTCGTGCCC
>NW_022730355.1:0-502 GCF_011630105.1 Anneissia japonica | reverse complement strand
AATATAATTTTATCTTTTATTCTTTATATCTGTATAAAAAGTAACAAGTTAGGACCCAACCCCTTGGAATCTTCCACGATCTCAATGAATTATTTATCATGAGGGGTATCCTTGATATGGGTATTCCCCGAAGAAACCTTCACCTTTCCCCCGATGGATAAAAATTACCCTTCTACAGTAGCCCGGAAATGATATTTCAACTGTGGTGGGTTCAGGAAGTCGAAATAGAGGGGACCCAAGGAGGGTCTTACGCAAATGGAATGTCCACTCACCTCAGCCCCACAACGGTTGGGGCTGAGGTGAGACAAAATTATGATTATGGCATTAGATGGCCGGAAATAGCAATCTCAGATTAAAAGTTGAATAGAATTGTGTTTGTTTTCTCCATTTTTTTAAATATAATTTTGAAAAAATAGGAGGTTGGAGGCCCGAGCCGACTGGGCTCCCCTTGAATCCGCCACTGTTTAATATAACACCTGACATAGCATATCATTTTGTTTCA
>NW_022730354.1:0-819 GCF_011630105.1 Anneissia japonica | reverse complement strand
TGGTCAGTTCGTACGTTTAATGTTACAGAGGATGGGGATGAAAAACGAGTGTTAACTTCTGACTATTCTATCGATATCGATGAATCTAATGGTTCAAAATACGAGACTAACAAGAACATCGTTTATGGTTCGTTGGTGTATGTTATTGGTTTTCCACTTGCTATTATTCTGATATTGTACCGTAGATACAAACGTCATGGTGAACGATCTGGTACCATGGGAATGAGGTTCTTCTGCGAGCAATATAGTCCCAAGTTTTGGTACTGGGAGGTAATTGATATGTACAACAAGGCTATACTCGCCCTCATCGCTAACTTCAAGGACGACCAGCCCTCCAACATGTCATATTCCCTCTTCATCACTGTCATCCTCATAGCATTGCATTTGTATCTTGAACCATTGGGGAAGAAATCTGATCAGAGGTTCCAGTTGTTGACACTTGTCTTCATTATTGTCAACTTGTCGGTTGGCGCAATTGTTGACATGGAAGCGTCCGGAGGACACTCGGTGTACACCACAGATAAAACAATATTAGTGCTCCATGACATCACACCCTACATCCTTTTGCTGCTCAATCTGTCAATTCTGTTTGTAGTTTTTGGTAAGTTTTCATTTTTTCCTCTGGTTATTATACTTACATTTTATTTGTTTTATAAAACCAAGCGTAGTCATTAGTTATCTAATGATAATAAAATCAATCATTTTTTTTTTTGATAATAAAAGTTGATCTGCTTAAAAAAGTCAAGGATAGCTGCTGGAGAAAATCGGCTAGCTTACAGGAACTCAGAAATGTTGCAAATGACGTGGATGATTCGGATG
>NW_022730353.1:0-1510 GCF_011630105.1 Anneissia japonica | reverse complement strand
AATATTATGTTTAAAATGTTGATAAATAAATATATTGTGTAAGGGATTAGCTGCAGAAGACCAGTCGGTCTGATGATCCTGGAATGGACGTGAAATACTGTCATACAAACATACATGCATTTTGATATGTTGTAGAACTGATGAAAAACTTCGGAACAGTTAATGAGATACATAGTTTTTAATATTTAAAAACTGGTAAAAAGGTGGAAAAAAGGGTAGATTTCTCCCCCTTCCGGTTCTTAAATATTTAAAAAAAAATTCTCATTCTCATTGACCGTTCTAAAGTTTTTCGTTGAATATACTTTTTATGTGTTGGAAAAATCAGTTCTACAAATTTCAAACAATTTTTCCCTCTGGAACCTGGCATTAAAAAACCAATAAATATGAAATTATATTTTCAAGATAAATTCAATTATCATTAATGTTACCATCGTTATTAATATTATAATTACAATAATAATAATAATAATAACAATAATAATAATAATAATAATAAATAATAATAATAATAATAATAACAATAATAAACAATAATAATAATAATAATAAACAATAATAATAATAATAATAATAATAATAATAATAATAATAATAATAATAATAATTATTATTATTATTATTATTATTATTATTATTATTATAATCATCTGCATTCATCCAGGCTGTAATATAATCATCCTGGTTCTTAAAATAAACTCACCTTAAATGAGCTATGTACCAAGGTCTCATCCAAGTCAATTACTATACAATTCTTTTGCATATCTTGTGGCTTTACCTGTGGCAGTAAGTACCTATTTGGTGCCTGAAATGTATAAAAATAAATCAAATAGAATATTACAAATTAAATCTATTTATATATGTAACTATTTTCATTGTTATTTAAGATAAAGCTCCTAAAGTTTGTTTTACTTTTTTATACTACCCTCAATCATATACTTGTCAGATAAATTAATTAACAAGATTGTTGTAAAAATAGCGTTTTATTGTATGCCAACATGAAAATTAATGCATAAACATCTTTTGTAGTGAGCCCAAAGCTAAAGTTGGCATCGGTTATTAATCAAAGCATCTTTACACATTTTTTCATCAGTAAGATTCTAAGCTATAACATGCAATAATATTATGCTAAAATCACTAACTAATTTGCTGAAATATTCACATATTAAAGAAACATACTGTTGAGTTGGCGTTGCGATAATTTAACTTTCCTTACAAGCTTACTTTAAGGAAAAATCTGTGGTACTGTTGCAACGCAAAAGTAAATAACAGAAAAACATTTTATATTACAATAATTAATTATATATAAGATGAATTTAATTGAAGATAATGTCTGTGATGAGTAAAATCTTTTAAGAATTAAATATTAATTAAAATATGAAAACATTTTTTCTCACAATTAACAGATATAAATATATATTTTTTTTACATAGTTGAAAATATTTATTTGGCTTCTCAATCTATATAAATTCATATTGTTTTGCATCCCTTAAATTAGCAGGTAATCAATTAA
>NW_022730352.1:0-1070 GCF_011630105.1 Anneissia japonica | reverse complement strand
TTCTGTTTCTATATGTTTTCTTTATTTTTTCTCTTCCAGTGAGGTGGACAAAGATTTAAAAAATCCCCAAATATCAGGAAAGAATGTCCGGACTCGATAGTGAAAAGGCAACAAAACTAACAACTACTTATAGGTAGACAAAAATTTTAACACTCTTCAAGTTCCTTTCAAATATTATGGATATGAAATTAAATTAAACTATAGTGTGAATTTTATTTTTATTTTATATTTCTGCAATATTTTCTTGTTGGCTTTATGTTTATTAATATGCCTATACAAATTAGTGTATTACTACTAGTTTGCAACTGTATAAACAAATCCAGCAGATCTCCAATAAACTATTGCAATTTAAATACAATGGATGTTAAAACAATTTTCAGTGAATAAATTCTATGCATACCGTAAACTGTCGAATAAGCGCCACTCTCGAATAAGCGCCGCAGCAAACCTTTTTTTTTAAGCTAAACCCCGCTCTCGAATAAGCGCCGCGGCGCTTAATCGAGAGTTTATATTACCCTGTGTGTTACGAAACACTTTGAGAAACAGGGTTTTAAATACAATGTATACAGTGTTAAAATAAATAATTGAAGACAGGCATTTCTTTATAAACGTTTATTTACAATAACGTAGGACCTATGATAGACCTACTGAACTACGGGAATAGGCCTATGTGAGCTATGTAATATGGGAACTTGCATTCTTTATAAGCGCCGCTCTCGAATACGCCGCTCTCAAATAAGCGCCGCACTGAAACCTTCAAAAATGTTATAAGCGCCGCGGCACTTAGGCCTATTTGAGCATTTACGGTATGCCATTATTAACAAGGAATGATTAGAAGTAAGATGTTTATCACACTGTTTTAAGACAAATAAAGAAAAATAATGGAATAATGAAAAATTTGTCTAAATATTTAGAGTATCCTTAAATTTTATCGGACCCCTGCAAACCCCTTTGACTTGGCGGACCCCTAATTATTTTTAAGAGCCACTGGTCTTAACTAATATCAAGTTATATATTTGAGCACTGTATTATTTACATTATTTGTTTTCTCAGTGTTAATCAGCAACTTA
>NW_022730351.1:0-579 GCF_011630105.1 Anneissia japonica | reverse complement strand
TGCTGTGCTGCCACCCGAGATCCGACTTCGTGAGAAGTCCGTTTCGCAGTTCGACGCCGATCGTCAACGTCTTAGCAGAATTGCTTTCGATCGGGAGGGCCGGACCTTCGCCGAAGACTCCGCGGACGATAGCGAAGATCGGCAGTCGTCCTCGCAACCGCCGCCTCCACATCGGCCGAGATCGTTTCCGTCCAAACTGCCCAAACCGTTTCAGGAGAGCTCCCGAAGTTTTGTCAACGAATTCGACGACGATTGCGACGAGATCGAAGTGCGCTTTCGGATAGTCAACCCGTCGGACGTCGGGCCGTACTTCCCTTCGGAATTCGTCGGTGACACGATTTCGAACTCGGGACGCGCGCCTTCCCCTCTGAAGAGGATGATGTTCTTTCTGAGATCTGAGAAGACGGGCACGACATCCGAGAACCACACTCTCTCCAACGAAGACAGACGGGCGCTGGTTGCCGGTAACGTGGTCAGACGACATCCGCCGTCTTAAAAACAAACAAAAAATTATACCCAGGATTGGTTAAGAAAAGGAGAAACAATAAATTCAGACATACAAAATATTTCTTTGTGTTT
>NW_022730350.1:0-1899 GCF_011630105.1 Anneissia japonica | reverse complement strand
TTTTAATACTGTTAGATACGCCACTGCTAGCACCAAAATAATAATGCCTCAGATTAGGGACACTGATGCTACCGAGTTACTAGCTCGGCTTTCTTTTGTAAAATGTTGTTTTTACCTCGTACAGGCTAAGTAAAAACTGGTCATCATGTGTTCGTGCAGTGATGTCTTCCAAGTTGTCACAAATAAACTCTGCATATGCATCAGATAGCTCCATCCCAGGATTCTACAATTGACACAATATATGTGTATTATATACATTTTATTAAATTTAATTTGACTTCATCAATAAAGGTGCCTCCTTAGTCATTTTTATGCTATTAATGTTTGAGATAAAAATTGCTTTCGACTGATTGTCTGACAATGGAAAATATATGAATCATAAATACTGCAAGCATGCTGCAATCTTTATTTACGTTTGTCTCTCTCTCCACCCAGGTGTATAAATTGGTACCGGCATATGCTGCAAAGGTAAAACAGACAGTGGGGGAGAAGTGCACAGCCTTGCACATTCTGGCCCAAAAGCCAAGGAAAGAGAGACAGGCACTCCGGCCTGTGAGCACAGAGCTTCAGGTGTCGACCTTTACCTTAAAATGCATTAAGAAGAAATAAATTTTTTAACAACAGACAGGAACTCAATTCATCCATATCAGCAGATATTTAAAATTTCATGCTAAATAAATGATCAATTGTCATTGGTTAGCTTGCCAGCAGTCTTCGGCAGAACGACAACTAGGACTTGATGTAGTCATATTTAGAACTTGACTACGTTGTTTATTAGTAGAAATTTGAAATTGAAGTAGCAACTGGGACTAGTTGAAGTGTTAGTTCAAAGTTTGATTACAATTCATTTTTAAGAATATGGGCATATGTGGTAGTATTTTATTAATCACAATGCATACAAATCCAGGTCACAGTTGCTAAGTTAAAAAATGTTATAGTTTCAATTTTTTAAGATGACAGACTGTATAGTTATTAGCTTGAGATGAATTAATAGATTTTTTTTTGGGAAAGTAACTTAAAATGAACAAAATAAATCTTACCGTGAAAGATAAAATAGAAGCAAAGAAAGTGCCTTCATCATAACGTGATAACTTGTCTAAGACATTTCGTAGTACCTGCGTAAGTTTCGTAACAAGCTCATTAACCATCTGTTTGTTCTCCCCTTGGATGACAGATTCAATCTGAGTGTGGTACTGATACTAAAAACACACAAAAGAAATTGTTAACTTACAATAAATCTGTCTGGAAAACACTTGATAAACATTATTTTTAATTATTTAAAAAAATAATGAGATTATGAAATATATTAATAATAATAATAATAATGTTACATTTATATAGCACATTAATGCCAGAGATTCTATGAGATTTACATAAACAGAAAAGAGAGAATAAAAAAGTGAAGGAATAAGAACTAGATATACTCCTTTTTACGCAGTAAAAGCATAGCCTCCAAAGTGCAATTTTTCTTGGGTATTAAATGTTAAAATTTCTGAAATCTGTGAATGTATGATAAGGATAAATGAATCGATTTTTTAGGATGGTGAGAAATATGATCCAAAAGCTTGTGATGCCGACGCCCATCTCCCACCCCCTCTTCATCATCATCATCATTTATTTAAGTCAGTTTTCTTCCCTCTTCCAAGGGGTTACTGACTGTCACTCGTTCCATGCAGCTACACCATCTTTCCACTTCTTCCTGTCTCCTCCAAACCAATTTTTGCACTTTCTTTCTTCACCATATCTTTCCACGTCACCTTTGGCTGCCCCCTTACACTTCTACCTTCAACTTCTAGATGCCAGGCTCTCTTTACTGAGATCACCTTCGTCTTTTCTTTATAAATCCTACCCTTTATTCCCAATGAGAACCTTCTGCCACACAGTACCATGGCCAGCTCA
>NW_022730349.1:0-1094 GCF_011630105.1 Anneissia japonica | reverse complement strand
CCATGTTTCCATGATAATTATCTTGGAAACTCGGAAACGCGGAAGGTCACTTTAAGCTTCCGTACCGCACCCTCCCTTTAACATGTAAATTACTGTACTTTATTCAAAATAGTGTTGTTCGTCTAATGTTTGAAATTATAGTTTTTATTACTAAATTAGGGGTCTAGGCCTACATCGCGCCAGGCAGTAGAGTAGCATTCCGTATTCTATACATGATACAGTACTGCATATATGGTAGTTAGGCTATGCCTAGGCCTACACAGGTAAGACAAGTTGGTAACAAACCTATTTAACGCCATTTCTAAGACCACTACTTCCAAGACTTCCATATTCCAACCGGCAAACTTACCGTATTTTTTGAAAGATTCATTCTTCAAAAATGCAATCGACTTATTATATTATTATTATTATTATTAAATGTTTTCGCCAATCCCGATTTTTCAATTTTCCGCTCGCGACGACCATTCTCATCATCAGTTGGCTGTGTTAACATCTCGTTACGGTTGAGTGAATCAGCTGACTCCCTGTCTAGTGCAAAATTCACGAAACAAAAACTGGGGCAAACTGTTATTTTACACTTAATTGAGACATTTTCATAAGTGAAAACCCATATAAATGAAAAGAACGGCCAAATTTACTTTGGAATATCTAAAGTTTGACACGATTTTGTTATGGGGTTACCGAATGCAAGCATTTGAAGTCGGTCCATTTTAGGAAATTCGCTATCTTTTAACACTAGCTCAAAATCCTGTAACACCACTTCGTTTTTGGGACCTAGTTCACGAGCCTCGTTTTCGAATACCGTGCTCCAAAATCAAGTGACATCACGTTCTTTGTGGTCCCCCATCCCTCTATTTTATATTAAACATTAATTATTTCAAACCCGCACTTGGCCTGTAAGCCTTCATAAACTATACATTTACATGGTTTTATAACATAATATAAAACAAGCGTGTTGTTTTTACTCCATGTCTCTTCGGCGTCTTCACCTTATCTAACAAGCTAACAATAGAGGGCGCACATAAAATCGATTAAAAACGTAGAGTTTTTACATATATATATATAACGTAGAGTTTTTACATATATATATATAT
>NW_022730348.1:0-569 GCF_011630105.1 Anneissia japonica | reverse complement strand
TCAATAATATGTTTGATGGCTGAAGAAATAAATGACTTAATTTAAATAAGCAACAAATCAAAAAAATAAAAATAATAAAAATTCCAATAAATTATAAGAGCTCTGATGTAGCTAGATATAAAAGAAGGCCAACAACATTGTAAAAAGAAATAAGTGGCTAAGCCATAAGGCAAGGGCACCGCCTACGATACAGCTTTAACTACAGAGCTAAGTTTGAGCCGCTTTTCAACTAGGGTTTGGTTCGTAAGGACTTAAAGTGTACACTTTAAAGAACCCATTGCATCTTTTGAAAGAGTAGGAGATTACCCAAATGTTATGAATCATTTTAGCCTCTGTAGTTGTTGAATGATGTAAACATGAAGTTACTGTAAGTTCCTCTCAGAGGCTAGGTAGCCACAGACCACGCCTACACGCAATTCATCACAATCACGCTATGAGTTATGGGTTATTCTTCTACCTTTACTTATACATAGTGTGAAATATACAGTAGTTGCGTTCTATACCTCTACACAGCCGAACCTATCAACATCCAACCAACATCAATGAGTAGCAGTAACAGACTAATACAA
>NW_022730347.1:0-2617 GCF_011630105.1 Anneissia japonica | reverse complement strand
TCTTTCCACAATGTTCACATAGGTAAGGTTTTTCTCCAGTATGTATCCTCATGTGGCATTTCAAAATCATCTTTTGTCTAAACTTCTTTCCACACTGTTCACATTCGTATGGGGTCTCCTTCGTGTGTACTGTCATGTGCGATTTCATGTTACTTTTCTGATTGAATTTTTTTCCACAATGTTCACATTCATAAAGTTTCTCTTGTTTATGTACCTCCATATGACTTTTCAAATGTTCTTTGTGATTAAACTTCTTTCCACAATGTTCACATTCAAGTGTTTTCAGAAGCAATACTTTAACTTCGTATCGTCTTTCCCCTACATGTGTCTTCAAATGCCTTTTTAAGTAATCATTGTCCTTGAATTTCTGTCCACAATGTTCGCATTCATATGGCAAATTATTTTTATGTATCATCAGATGAACTTCCAAATTGCTTTTTCGCTTGAATTCCTCTCCACAATGTTCACATTCATATTCATCTTTCTCTTCCACATGTTTTTTGAAACTGTCATTTTGTTCATGTTGTTTGATTATTCCACTGCAGTCATTCACACATTTCTCCCCATTGATATTTTTTGTGCTTGTATAGTCTGGTTTTGATTGCAGTACTGGCAAAATATCTGTCATCAAACCATGGTCTTCATCTCGACTTTCTTGAGGACTGTGGCAAATACTGTTCTCTCCTTCAAAAAAAAATTGCAAAGAAAAAAAAAAAAGATTCGTACAGTTTTATTTTTTTAATTCAAAACAAGATTTGACTTTTGCACTATTATGTTGAAATGCATGACAAGATGAATTTAAAAATAAACCAAAATTCACAAAACTTGACACAAAAATGTATATATATATATATACGGGAATTTATAATTTTTTTTTTTTTTAAATCAAACTATTATAGAGTTAAAATTGACATTTAACCAACGAAAATTGCAATGGTTACATTTGTGACAAATCATATACACATCCTGTCCTAGTCAAATTCATAAATGGTAATGGTAATGGTAATGGTGGGATATTTGTAGTGCGCCTTCCACAATAAAATCGTCTCAAGGCGCCGAAAAAAGGTAGGACCAAGAATTTAAAAGAAATTAAATTATATTATATCTTATATAAAGAGCCTATATTAATCATAATATTTTTTATTTTATTTATTATAAGTTAAATAAATATAAATAAATGAATAAAGTAAATAAATAACAAATAGAAAACATATAATTAAATAAATAAATAATTGATAAATAAATTCTTTTATGAAATTTTGAAAACTTATATTTTTAATACTATACAAGCTAATCATGTAGTTAAGTTTAGGCTGCATTTAGTCTTAAAGAAAAACCAGGCTTACGTTAAGCCCGGCTCAATGTTAAGCCTGGCTTAACTTTGTCAGGTGTTCAGAATAGCGAGATTAGCCAGGCACTAGCATTTGCTTATTAATGAACCGTAACCAGGAAACAAGTTCCGAAACATTGTTCTCGAAACGTACGCTCGCTTACTGATTTGTTCACCTGAAGTCAAAGGAAGACCCACGACAGCGATTAAAGCCCGGCTTAGAAAAGTTAGACACGGTGGTACGCCAGGCCTAGTTACTATAGGGACACAGTCCGACTTGAAATAAGCCAGCTAGTTCAGACTGGCAGGTGGATAAACCTGTTGAGTTAAGCCGGGTTTATCCACCTAGTCTGAACAAGGCCTTAGTTTTTTGGTGACGTTCCTGCTTCTGGGGCCCCACGGCGCTTATCTGAATAAATAAATGAAAATTAAATGAAATGAATTTAAATTTTATGACAAAATATATAATCTAAAAATTTTAATTACTGTATACACATACATTTTAACGGGTCTATCTTGAAACAGCGCCACCAGCATCCTACAACTTTTCACTGGGGAACTTCCAGCGGCCTAGCCTAACAGCTAGTTGGTAATTACAAATAGAGCCCCTCACAGCGGATAGCACCGCTACACAATTCGCTTACAGCTGCAGTAGCAAGCAACAGATATATCTTTTCCTAATTATTGTACGAGAACATTGAAATAGCTTTTTAAGACTTAAAACTTGTTTTTAATATCAACGTTTTGTTCTTTTTCCGTTTCAAAATATTTGTGCTCATTGTAGGCCTAATTTAGTTTTAATGGTAACTACGAGAAATACTAGGCATAATTTTATTTTGATGGTAACTATGTAGAGAGTAATGCTAGGCCTAATTTAGTTTTGATGGTAATTATGTAGAGCAAAATGCTAAGCCCCTGGAAGTGGTAGTTGCCAGGTTCTTGGAAATGTTCCTTTAATAAAAAAGAGCACTATCTTTTATTGACAGCTATTAATATCATTCAAATTGACTTGCCTTTTTCATCCATAATTTCAGAATTAGGTTCAATATGTTGTGTATCCTTTTCAGTTTGTGACATGGAAACACAATTGATTTCTTCATCCATGGGTTTACAATCTGGAAAAAACAGAGAGTATACAAAATGTTATATAATCTCTTTGATGGTAAGAAATGTTACCACCTAATTTCCATCAGTTAAGTTAAGAGAATTATCTTTCAGTACATACAAGCTTCTTTCCGATCATGTTCATGTATGTGCAAGCATGTTCACTACGGTATAATCTATGTA
>NW_022730346.1:0-1561 GCF_011630105.1 Anneissia japonica | reverse complement strand
TTTTGGTTTGGTGGATGGATATAATGCGTAACTCTCATATTAATTTCATATTTATAAACATTTTTTTGGGGTATATGATCAATTGACATGATAAATTAAATCCATAGAATGCCCCTAAGCCAAAGATCTCAAAATTTTCAACAATGGATATAATGCGTTTTTCCGAATCACGGCAGTATAACTGTAATATGTTTCATAACATTTTTTTTGTTGTCACTTACAACTCTCGAAGACTTGTCAAACCTCTGAAGGTATCACGACCTAGATGAGATATTCTGTTACCATACAAATACCTTGAAAAAAGAAGATAAACTACTATGAATAATTAAAATTAGGAGTGAAGCTGAACCATTACTTTTTATCTTCCCTTTTAGACTTTTATTGCCTCCCGTAGGTGTCGTTCCAACATTCTGATCCAGGTAAGTACCGTATTATTCACGGTTTTTCCTATCCTCCTTAGGATATTTAAGACTGGTAATTCAAATGAAATCTTTTCAAGTACATCTTGTTTTATCTACAATTGCAGTCTAATTATCAGTGTGTTCCTTAGATACGGTCAAGGGTGTCTTTATGTCAAAATATGCATATAGAAGATGCGTTCCACGGTGTACCAGACAGGGTTTCTTGGGATTAATAATTTAATTATAACCCACCATAACTCATCAACTTCTAAAATTATTTACCTAATAGTATTATGTGTAACACTTGAATAGGGGTACCCCTTTTTGAAAGACACTAACTGAAGATGTGAAATTGACTCCATGATTGTGATTCAAAACTGAGTACGGTCAAGGGTGCTGTTCAGGAGGAATTATATAATTAAGAGAAATTTATAAACAAAAATTAAGTAAACCCTTAAAGGAGGAAATGGGAAGATTCCATAGGGAATACGTGGTTAAGATTAAAGTGAAACTTAGAATAGTGGCACCAGTTAGACTGGAAGAATGTACATTTCTAAACAATAAATTAATGTGTGGTTAGGTAATGACTAGGAGTTAAAGAAAGGTAGTTGAACCCCAAAAATAGTCAATTAATTATCAAATACTGAGAATTTTAAATACCACTGATGAGAAAAGTGTCACTGTGATAGGTTAATATTAAAAAATGGGAGGTAACAGATGTGTAACAGAATGTGGACCAGTGACCAAATGAATCAGAACTAACGAAAATTAACTCGAGAACTAACTCGAAATTAACCAAGAATTAAACCAAGAATTAAGTGAGGATTATTGTGGAATTGAATTAGAAACCAAGCGGAATTAATGTGAATTAACAAGTGAAGTTAGAATTGAGAATTTGAGGAGTCAACACAAAGTTGAATATTAAGTGAATAGTGATACCAGCGAACTTATGAATAATTACATGAAGTATCAACAAATTGTGAATTGTAACCTGTGAAATTGAGTGAAAATAAATTGTGAATTTTGAGCCTTAAAAGCTGAGTTCCTTTACTTTGTCTCGCGAAAAGATGGTAGCAGAGCGAGGTTTATTTTAAAAACATGGCAACAAATAATATGGATGAAGAAAGTACTAAAGCAAAAATAAAGCGAAGAAATGCAAA
>NW_022730345.1:0-902 GCF_011630105.1 Anneissia japonica | reverse complement strand
TTACGCTGGCCCTTAGGTTTAATAAGCATTTCTTTTAATAAGGAAACTTCGGTTTAGTATTAATTGAGTACGGTCTTAAGTTAATTAAGTCTTACATTCAGTATAGCTATTTCTTTATTTTAGTTTATTTAGTTACTTTAGTAGGGTTTTAAATTCAGAATTTTTTTTATGTTCATATATTTAATTCAGTGGTTCCTAAGCACAAGCATTTATTAACATTAGTATGGATCATATCTTTATTACTGGTATTAGGAAATTTATATTGCCATTATGGCATAGTTTCAACTTTATTATGGTCATCGATTTAATAGGAGTATTGCATCGGAGCAGGTTTGAGACCGTTGCTCATGGTATAGGTGGTACTCTCTAAATTCAAACGAGTGAAAAAGGGTGAAAGAGTGCCTACAGGGACTATTCCTGGTGGAGTGAAATAGAAAGAGTAAGATTTCACCCTATTCAGGGTGATTTTTAGTAATTTTTCACTATTTTAAGACTAACATTCACTCATATAAGAGTGAATTTTCACTCGAGCAAGAGTGGAATTTGAGTTGTCCCTGTAGGCACTTTTTGGAGTGAAAATTCACTCGTTCACATTAAGAGAGTAGTACCAAGAATATTAAGGACTAATCGCAAGCCTTCAAACATTTAAGTAAAAAATAAATCAACTTTAAATAACCAAGAAGATTATTCAATAAGAGCAGGGTTTTTTCCTGTGTGGTCTAATTGCTGCTGTGGACTAGAGGTGTGCTACGATTAGCACCTTTTTTTTGTATTTTATATTAGTAATGGTAAGATATTTGTAGAGCGCCTTCAACAATAGAAGTGTCTCAAGGCGCTGACACTATTCAGACCATAAATCATGTTGGAAAAAAAAATAAAATGTAAAAAAATAAAATAAACGA
>NW_022730344.1:0-1009 GCF_011630105.1 Anneissia japonica | reverse complement strand
TAGCTATCAATATCCATCCGTTTTCAAGAAAAATACAGAGCACTAACACTTAAGAGAATAACAAATACTTTAAATATAAATCTTCTGCGTTCAGTTGAAAATGAAATCAAATATATTTTAAGCTTATTCCTCCATTCCCTTTCAATTATCTAAAGAGATATTTAACCGCCTCAATTAACATTGGATTCGATCAAGGCCTGTACATAGCTCCTATAAAATCTGTGACTTAACAAACCAATTTTTAAACAACAAATGTGATTGGACAAACGCATGCCTAAAAACACGTCGGTATATTTGCTAGGCCTATACACACTACATAAATTGTTTAATCGAAACACTGTCAAAATTAGTTACAGCTGCACTGGAAACCTTAAACAGACCATTGATGGCCACAACAAAGCAACCATAAACAAGAAAACAAATCAGCAAACCAACAAAGGATGCAACTGCAGGAAGCCCGAAGAATGCCTAATGTCTGGCCACTGCCTCAAAGAATGTGTTATCTACCAGGCAACGGTTACAACTAATAACAAACCAAACCAAACATACGTAGGACTCACAGAAAACGCATTTAAGACAAGATACAATAACCACAAAGCCTCCTTCAGGAACAAATCCAAGAGACTTAACACAGAACTAAGCAAGTACATATGGGAACTAAAAGAAAAAAATATGGACTTTAATATTAAATGGAACATTCTCAAACAAGCTAAACCATACAACCCATCATCAAAAAGATGCAACCTGTGCATATGGGAAAAATATTTTATAATTTGCAAACCGGAAATAGCTACACTAAATAAACGTAATGAACTCGTTTCAGCATGCAGGCATGCCAACAAATTTCTTCTAAGAAATTTTGTAACTTAATTTTATTTTAACCCCCTCCTAGCATGCTAACATCTTTCCCATGTAATGTTGCAACTTAACCCTTTGTATTACTGCTCTGGCTTTCTGCGCATGCTCAGCTTATCTCAATCAATTGTATTTCTATGTTTTTTAGTCATTA
>NW_022730343.1:0-595 GCF_011630105.1 Anneissia japonica | reverse complement strand
TGACAGCGGTCTAATGTCGTCTCTGTAAGACGGTCTAAATTTAGATCGGCATGTCACTGGTAAAAACCAGTGACTGGTGCTCCTTTAATAGTTTATCTTATTGGCAATCTTTTTTATGGGGGGGGGGNNNAGGGGTGGCGTTTTTTTTTCCCACCATCTTCAGTACCATATTGTACAGTACACATCATACGGGAAAAAAAATCCGTCGTCGACTTCTGTCTTAAATTGTTGAACCTCTGTTTGGCCGCTTCATCTCGCCATTTCCTCACTTGCATTAGGTGAATATAATCCACATCCCCTTATCTTCCAGCCACATCAGCAGCGTTAAAAGCTGTTGATGCGTTGACTCTTGGGAGGTGACTAACTTCTTGTTAGAGAGATGTGTATAAGAGACAGCCACTGATGATTTGATCATCCGTTAGCCACTGATAACAAAAAAAATTATATTTTGACTTTTAACATTGTCACTTTTAGCACAAAAGTGCTTATCTCGCCGAGTTGAGCACTTAGTGCAAATTTTTGACTTTCCACCATATTTCGAGTACGTTTCCGAAAAACTTCAAACTTTCAATGGAATAGTGTTTGTTTCAGCCTA
>NW_022730342.1:0-760 GCF_011630105.1 Anneissia japonica | reverse complement strand
TTTTTAAAAATTTTTATTTCAACCATCTTTAAAGAGGGTAATCCTTCTAGTTTAGCCCAGTAGGTTAACTGACATTCAGGGGCCCTCTTTAATAAAATTAAAGAACAGTACAAACAACATCATCACAAAATAATAATAATAATAATAATAATAATAATAATAATAATAATAACAATAATAATAATAACAATAATAATAATAACAATAATAATAATAATAATGATAATAATAATAATAATAATAATAATAATAATAATAATAATAATAATAATAATAATGATAATAATAATAATAATAATAACATACAATCCTCATTTCCCGGTTAGTAATTTATCATACCCACCATAGGGCTTATCTTATTTATAATATAGGCCACACACGTGTGTTTGAAACTAAATATAAGCATTTTCATCATGGTTGTATTTATTACAAACACATTCTTTCACCATCTATACACATTGAGGCCCTTCTTTTAAGTTAAAATGATCTATCTTAAATTTGTCTTTCTTGAGTTTGGGACTATTATGTGTTTAAATAACTTAAAAAGGATAAAACTAAAAAAGCCCGAAAAAATGCGCGCCCAGCGTGCAAAATATGTTTGTGTTTTTAATTCTAATTTCGTCGGAATTGATGAAAACTATCTAAAATGTGCAATTTATAGAGGAAATTGTCCTACCGTAACAAGAAATGCGCGGAAAGAATTTGAGAATTTTAGGCACTTTCTGAGGATGCATTTGTCAAGGAGTGGAGAAAGATTTCC
>NW_022730341.1:0-1513 GCF_011630105.1 Anneissia japonica | reverse complement strand
GGGTAAAAAAGAAAAAAGAAAGAAAAAAAGAAGGAAAACGAAAAAAATGATATCCCAGAACGCCTCAAATGTTATTTTCGGGCGTCTAGAACACAAAAATTTCGCGGGGGCATTTTCAAAAAGATTTGAAATTAATACATTATTCTAAGTAATATGATTTGTGTTTTCACATTCCTGTACTTGTTGCACCTTCTAAATGAGTGAATAATTGACAATTTTTACATTGGTGAATTAAAAAAAATCAAAATATACCTAGATACTGAAGTTCAACAATAAAATAAGATTCTGTATAGATAGGCTTTACAAACATCAGTGAGAAAGTGGACGTTTCCTTTGCAAGGTTATTGCATAATTAACCGCAACTCTCAAAACCCAGTCGAGCGTAAAGCAGTACGCGAACGGCAGTCATATCGAAGGACTTGTCCAGTTGTTTAAGCTACCTTTCTGGTTTTTTTTAAATAAAAATGTTTTCTTCCCCATTGTTGTATCATGCTGAGGGTTCTTTCTATTCTCAACGGGTAGGTTTGTGTGTAATTAATTCTCTAAACTTGTTGGTCCTATAGTGGGTCAAGCTAGTTTAGCATAGGCTAGGTTAGTAGTAGTAGTACGTCGTAGTTCGGTAAAAACTACTCAAGCCAGGGCCTAGTCTAGGCGTGCATGCTCCATCCTCCAACCACACACACACACTGTCCCACCGGTGTTAGCGCCACCAGTCGTGTCGTGTCCCAATTAGGGGGACTAGGCCTAGATAAGCTAACCTCTTCTGATAGAATCTGGGAGGTGCTATATAATAAATAGGAGGGTATTTGTTTTGGAGAACCTTTCCACTCACTGGAAGAAGGGATCAGGTGCGATCTATGGACCGCGGGTAGTAGCCGAGGTCGAATATCTTCTAAATGTTTTAACCCTAACCATATAACTCATTGCAAAAGATATTCGACCTGCGCGCCCGCGGTACGTCCATGCATCGCAGCTGATCCCACTGGAACAGAGGTCAGTACCTTGTCCCAGGCTTCTAATCTTAGGCTTCTGTGCCCTGATGGCCCATGCAGATGCAAGTACAGGACACCACCACTGTCCTAAAATCTTTATGATGATATATTAATATTATTAATTAGCCATTTACTGTACCATACTTAGGTATGTGACAAAAAATTTAAAATTCAAGCAATTCCTTTGCAGCTGGTATCATTTAAAAGGGTATTATAATATAGAATTAAATTGTCATCTGTCAATTATTAGCAAAGTTACAGAATTTAAGAGATTATTAATTATACCTTATTTTGCTCCTTCAAATCCTATGTGAACAATGGAGAAGTATGTGACCTTGTTCTTGGGCAGCAAACAAATCAGTTACAGAGGTAAAAAAACTTAAGTTTAGTTACAAAATTTTTAAGACTAAAAGCAGTTAATTACAAAGATCAGCAGGGAAATTGCACCATACCCTCGGGAAATAATTAAACAAAGAAAATTTAAATGCATTTGTCCTAGCAAAGGCATGTTTAAAGAGTAA
>NW_022730340.1:3614-4279 GCF_011630105.1 Anneissia japonica | reverse complement strand
CACATCGGGCCCCAGTGGGGATGGGGCTCTCGGGGTTTCAGGGGCCGATGGTGGCGTCTGAAGGATCGCGCGCCTCGGTGTGCCTCGTCCTGGTGCTGCTGGCGTGTCTGAAACGGGTGTCGTCTTGCGCCGGGGTGTGCATACTGACGTCAGTGCCGGCGTGGGCCCCGTTGGCGTCGCAGATGTCACGGGTTCGCTGTCGAGGTCAGGCAGTTGCGGTGTTACAACGGGTGCAGGTACAGTGATGCGGGTTGCTAGATCATCATAGATAGACCGGGGTGGCAGCTGGTCATTGCGAACTGGGCTAAACTTGCGCAGGAATTTCCTGTTCCGAAGTGTGACTCTGCATTTTTTTGGGTGGAATCCTGTCTGGTTCTGTACGCGGACTAGGTCCCCTACAGCAAGTGGCGGAAGGCGTTTGGTGTGTTCTGCCCAGGTGTCGGCTGTGCGGATATGACGTTTGCGGAGGGCCTCCTCCCTCGCTTTCAGGGTCTCATGCCAAGTGTCGTGCGGTCTGTACTTCCCGGGGATAATTGGGATGAAATCGCGTATCGGGCGGCCGAAGACACACATTGCCGGGGAGATCTTCGTGTCAGGGTCAGGCGTGTTACGATATTGTAGTATCGCTCTCTGCACAGCGTCAGTGTCAAGTTCTCCCTGCGGGC
>NW_022730340.1:3454-3606 GCF_011630105.1 Anneissia japonica | reverse complement strand
TTGTCCGTGATAAGTCGTTTCATTGTCTTAACTCCAATCTCCGCGCGACAGTTGCTGTGAGGGAAGGCCACCGATGACAAGCGGTGGTGTACGCCCCATCTGTGCAGGAATGACCTGGTCTCGGTGGAGGTGAACTCCGGTCCCCCATCCGA
>NW_022730340.1:3285-3426 GCF_011630105.1 Anneissia japonica | reverse complement strand
TGCACCCCTGTGTACAAAGAAGTCCGAGCACACTGCCTGAAAGGGGTAAACGACCGGAATAGGTGGAGTTGGTGGCGCTCCAGGCTGTGATGGTGCCATCCGGTGGCAGTGTTCGCAGTTTTTCCGAGTGGCGCTGATGTC
>NW_022730340.1:3038-3277 GCF_011630105.1 Anneissia japonica | reverse complement strand
TGCCTGGCCAGAATACAGAGGATTCTGCGCGGGCGGTCATCATTGATACGCCCTGGTGGGCAGCGTGTAGGGCGCTCAGCACATCGCCGCGGAGTGAGGGTGGTATGACTACTCGGTCCTTGTATAGGATCACTCCATCTGTCGATGTAATGTTCTCGCGGTACTGGTGATAGTCGCGAATTGTCTCTGGCATCTCGATTTTTGAGTCGGGGATGCCGTTCATTGTCATTCCCTCCAAT
>NW_022730340.1:2564-3019 GCF_011630105.1 Anneissia japonica | reverse complement strand
GGCTCAGTTTGGCGTAGGAGGGACAGGACGTCGGTGTGCGTGCTTGGTTGGAGGTGGGTCGCTATGGTGGCATTGTCATCTGGAAGGTTCATGAGTGGAGGTCGCGTGGTGCCGACCGGCCTGCGCGACATGGCATCTGCCGCCTTGTTCTTCATGCCCGGGATATGTATGATGCGGAAGCGATAACGCAGGGTCTTCTCCTTGAGGTTCCTGAGGCGGGGGTTGGGTATGTCGTCAAGTGCTCTGTCCGAAAGGAGTTTCAGCAGTGGTTTGTGGTCTACCGCAACGATCAGGTTCTCGCAGCCCAGTACGAAGTAGCGCGCCTTGTCCAAGGCGTCCGCGACTGCGAGAGCCTCGCCCTCTATGGGCGCGTATCTGGATTCTGCCGCGTGTGTAAATCTGCTGCCGACCAGGGTTATTTTCCATCCATCAGTGCAGCAGAATGGTCTAACTGG
>NW_022730340.1:2345-2556 GCF_011630105.1 Anneissia japonica | reverse complement strand
CATGTTGGCTTAGTTTTGTCAAATATGCGGACACCGTGTTCGATTTCTTGTACGATCACGTCTTTCGACTCGCGGAATATGTCCTCTAACTCCATGGACCACTGGAAGCGTTCTCCACTTTTCAGGAGCTTCCGGAATGGCTGCATTCGTTCGGCCATACTAAAGGCGTATGCCACCTGGTTGACAAGCCCGAACCACGATCTGACGTCGG
>NW_022730340.1:2139-2339 GCF_011630105.1 Anneissia japonica | reverse complement strand
GTTACGCGGTTGTGGGAAATCGTGGATTGCTTCCAGGTAGCGGCTGCACGGTCGCACGTCGGTCATGGTGATGGTGAAGCCCGCGAAGTCCACCGTGGGTGCGCTGAAGACAAACTTCTCCGGGTTGAGGATGATTCCATTCCGGCCGCATATATCCAGCCATTGGACCGCCTGGAAGTAGCTCCCCTCAATCGTGTCTG
>NW_022730340.1:1783-1959 GCF_011630105.1 Anneissia japonica | reverse complement strand
GCATGCTTGTTCAAGGCCTGAAAGTCGACGGTGCGTCGCGGCTTGCCATTCTTTTTCGCGCAAATTACCATGCGGTGACACCATGTCACCGGCGTGCCGACGGGTACTTCCTCCAACACGCCGAGCCGAACGTCCTGGTCGAGGCCTGCTTTTACCTCATCTTGCCAATGTATGGC
>NW_022730340.1:1030-1771 GCF_011630105.1 Anneissia japonica | reverse complement strand
ATGGGCAACCGGTGTCGCGTTCTCACTGAGCATAAGACGTAGTGGCGGGCCGGTCATTCTCGGTAGTGGCTGGTGTGGGCACGTGTTGAATGTGCTCTGAGCATACATCCTGAGTAAATGTGACTGTAGTGCCTCTCTGTTGGCCTCGGTCGCTGGCATGGGGAGTGCGGTCGGCTTGGTCGGCGGCTCCGCGCGTCGCGGGCAGTCGCACAATTCCGAGGTCGTCAGATTCACCTCTCCGAGTGTCGGGAATCTGTCCGAGATCATTCCCAGGTCCATGCAGGCCGCGCGGNNNNTTGGCGCGTCTCCAATCTCCGAGCGTCGTCACTGTTACCGGCGAATCTGACTACCACGGCTCCGAGGATACGAATTCCTCTGTTGTTTGCGGCCTTCATGGTCATGGATACAGGTATGAGGTCCTCGGTACTCAGGCCCATTTGTTGGACGACTTTAATGCCGATCAGGCAGCTCTGGCACCCCGTGTCTGCCATAGCGGGTAGGGTTACCGCGCGGGTGTGTTTCAGGAGGTTAAAACCCAGCGCTTTGTAATCCTCGCGCTTGTTGGTGAGAGTGAGGTTGACGTATGGCTGCGGGTCGGATATGCGTTTCATCCACTTATCGCACATATCATCGTACAGGTGGTGAGCGAGGGGAAGCGCGCGCATTTCGTCCTCTGTGCTGGCCATGGTGACCGTGCATAGCTCGACGAAGGCTGCCGTCTGCTCGTCGTACATCCCGTCG
>NW_022730340.1:493-1024 GCF_011630105.1 Anneissia japonica | reverse complement strand
CATTGAGGCGTTTTGCCGTGGCCCACCTCGCCGCAGTAGATGCATACTCCTTCGGGCTTGGCCTTCCGTTTTTCCGGCCTGGCTCCTACTCTGGCGCGGACGTCCTGTCGCTTTCCCCGCCGATACGAACTACTGATCGCGTCCGTGCTCTGAGTGTCAAGCAGGCGCGATGCCGAGCGTTTTCCAGACTCTTTGGCCTCGATATACTCTATCATGTCCTTTAATGGCATGTCCTGGTTCTTCTCACCGAGTAGGTCAAGTTGTATTGCTTGGTCCGCGATGCCACGGGCAACCACGTTGCGCAATATCTCTTCCGTGAAGTCGTTGACCTGATCGCACCCCGCCTTGGTGCACTTCATTTCATACTTGCACGTGTCCGCCTGCCCCTTGATGCGGGCGTGGAACGACCGGACGGGCTCCTCGTGTCCCTGCCGCATGTTAGACAGGGCCACTCGAGCTACCATCGTGTTCTCCGTCCGGACGGCGAGCGCCTTCATGGCGGCGAGGACGTCTTCTTCATCGCTGCCCACG
>NW_022730340.1:0-485 GCF_011630105.1 Anneissia japonica | reverse complement strand
GGCTCCTACCCGCCGCGCGAGTGAGGTCCTTTCTCAGCTCCTCCTCACAGCACTCCAGTAGCTGCGCGACTATGTCGGGTCCGACAAGCTTAGTACCTGTTTTGTATTCGCCCCAGCGGGTTATGAAGTACGACCAGGCCTCGCCCGTTCCGGCCAGTGCTATGGAGGGACGCTTGAGTTTCTCCATCTTGGCATTCGAGCTCGCCGCCCTGGGGGCGGCGACGTGCACAGTGGCGTGTATACTCAACATGGCCGCCACCACTGCCGCCTCTGCGTGTGTAGCCATATAGTCACAACCCTCGATCGGGCACTCTGCTTCCACCGGCGCCATAGGAACAGTTATTCTGGAGTAAACGTTCTATTTTCGGTGATGCACACGTGTGTACAGTGTCCTGGGGGCGAAGATTGGGTACAGAACCCGAGAAATCCAAACTCACTGTCGACGTTCTCGTGGTCCGTTTTCACCCAGTCGTGTCCTCCTCAGC
>NW_022730339.1:0-1793 GCF_011630105.1 Anneissia japonica | reverse complement strand
GGAGGGAATGGTGTAGTGTGAGTGTACTAATAACGAATATTATTATACATATGTGACGTGTGCACCAAAACAATTAAAATTACTAAAAATACGAACGTATTTATTTTACTAAATTGTTGACTTTTGCATTCTGTACTGTTTAATAATTATATTTTGTATCTATTTTATTTAATTTCTGCATTTAACTTTTGCTTTTTATGATGTACCTTTATGTGTAATTTGTTGATTGTAAATAAGGTATCGCACACGGCCATAATGAAAAACAGCATTGTATTTGTTGATTTGTGCTTTGTGAATAAATAAAGTTTTACTACTACCAGAGAACTCAAGGTATCTTGGGAGTGTCAAACTTTACAACTGACCAATCAGAACAACTGGTCAGGTTCCTGGAATATGTGTTTGTCCCGAAGCCCACAAATGCAATTGTTAACTGTATGTTTAATGATGTTCTTTTGTGGGATCTTAGTTATTGAAGAGGTGAGGCTTAGTGGAATGGTCTATTATCAAACACCGAAAATCATTAAAAAAAAATGAAGGACCTATACTGGTCTACATTAATGTTAACTTTCTAAATTACATTAATTTCCAAATCCCTATAAACTTTCAGCCAATACTAATAAAACTACTGTTTGATTTAATTAAAGTTTTCCAACTATCCTTGTTATTTATTTACTTTTAGGGAGAATTTTATAATGTATTTTTGTGTTGTGTGAAATAAAATGAACTTGAACTTGAAATTTATAACTTTTGTGTTGAACTTTTTATAAAAATTATATAGATAAGAAGCGAAGTTAGACAGCAGTGATAATGCTCTGATAATGCTATTACAAGTTTTTTAAATTTTCTTTATAAAATTGTTCTAGGTGAAAAAAGTTCTTGTGAAATGAACGGAAATGTTAACAATGTGTTTATCCACCTACACTCAATGTGTGGAAAAGTTTTCATTCTGGGGTTATTAGAATTATAAACATATTGATCAAACATTTATTTATCAACTATCAAATATTACAGTACATGCTTGAATCAAATTATTACATTGGCAAATATCAAATGTTGATATCTGATATTAAATGACAACCTAAAAATTAAGAAGCCACAAATGATATTGAATTCTCCCTTGGGTACCAGTTAGGTCGCTGAAGCCATCTAAGAAATGATAAGTTTTAGGGTCAGCCTCTAATGATTCACAATACTGGGTGGGGAAGGGTGTACACATCCCTGACACTGAACCCCCCAGGCTATTCTCCGGAATATCAAACTGCTAAAGTGCCCTCTGCTGTATTTAATTAAGCATTGATGTGAACCAAGTTTAAGGGCAATTCACAAGCTATTAATATCACAAATCTTCACAATTGACAACAATCTGACAATTGGTTGATTGAAGAGGTAATATTTCTCCTATTGGTCAAGACCTGACCCCATTAGCAGTGACCAGGGGAACCTTTAAGAAAATATCCTAGCTATTAGCATGTAAACAACCTTTTACTTGACTTCAAAAGTCAATAAAGGCTACCTCTTATAATGTAGTTGTATATAAATATTCTTGTATTGGACATTGATTTTTACAATATTTAAAGCCCCATTCCCGGCAAAATTTCACTAAAAACTGACTTTTTTTAGAAAACATGCATTTGCATTACTCCAATTATTATAAATCATGGAAATATATTGGCATGAATTTTAGTTTTACGCAAAAGAATTAAAAAAATGAGAAATACAGACTATTTCCCATAAAATATTACCATTTTCTCGACGAATTCATCGTTACTAGGCAAATTCAGAGGTTGTAGATC
>NW_022730338.1:0-824 GCF_011630105.1 Anneissia japonica | reverse complement strand
CCCCACCCTACTCCCCAAATAGAAAAAAAAACACGACATTGGGCTTATCTTATTTATAATATAGGTCACACACGTGTGTTTGAAACTAAATATAAGCATTTTTATCATGGTTTTATTTATTACAAACATATTCTTTTAGGTCAAAATGATCTATCTTAAATTTGTCTTTCTTGAGTTTGGGACTATTATGTGTTTAAATAACTTAAAAGGATAAAAACCAAAAAATCCCTAAAAAATACGCGCCAAGCGCGCAAAATATTTTTGTGTTTTTAATTCTAATTTCGTCGAAATTGATGAAAACTCCCTAAAATGTGCAATTTATAGAGGAAATTGGCCTAACATAACGAGAAATGCGCGCAAAGAATTTGAGAATTTTAGGCACTTTCAGAGGATGCATTTGTCAAGGGGTGGAGAAAGATTTTCCAAAGATGGATATTTTCCCCTTGTCCCCCTGTGTTTTTAATTCTAATTTCGTTGGAATTGATCAAAACTCCCTAAAATGTGCAATTTTTAGAGGAAATTGGGCCATGTTAACAAGAAATGCGCGCGAAATTTGAGGTGTTTTAGGCACTTTCAAGAGATGAAAGGGCATTTATAGAGGGGTGGGGAAGATTTTTCAAAGATAGATATTTTCCCCTTGTCCCCCAGTGATTACGCCATCGGGCAGCATAGATCAAAGGGGTTATGACAGTTTTTGAAGTGGAGAAGAGGTTGCAGGGTGTTGTGAGTCTGGTCATTATGATATCTTCCTTTTTAATCTTGTCTTTATTTTTCTCTTCTCTTTTTCTTTCCTTTTCTTTTCCTCTTCTTTCTCTTTCCCTCCC
>NW_022730337.1:0-765 GCF_011630105.1 Anneissia japonica | reverse complement strand
CACTGCTTGCATTCCAGTGTTAAATTGGTTATTCTGACGCCACCACACGGTTGTCACAATAGCAAATTTAAGCGTTGTAGGGTATGCTCTGACTTCCATTGACTCACTGAATACGTGATTGGCTGACATCAAAGACCAGCCATGCGGAAATTCTAAGTACAATGCGATAGGCCCGACTGTGACTTATCCTAGGTACCAAAGTAGGCCAAACATTGAAAACTTTGGTATTTTAATGAATAGCATTCCACTCGAAAAATTAGGGTGTATAAGATCCTGACTAAGAAAATGCTAAATAAAGCGGAGAAACTGTACTACCTGTAATATATTTTTATTTGTTTTAGCCAGGGTATGCACTGCATACCTTGCTTGCCTTGACGTAGCCTGGGTTCCAGGCCCTAATTTTAGGTTACTTACTCTTTATTGCACTTAGTGCGCGCCATACCTAATTTAATTGGCGTCCCATACTCGATTTCTTTTTTTTCGAATTAGGGCCTGGGCAAACGATCATGCGTGCAATTTCCCACATCAAATTTGATGTGGGATATCGTATGCATGACTGATTTTGTAAATCACGTGATTGGCTAACTTCATGCATATTAATCAATCTTGGTAAATTTTCAAAATTGAAGATGTGGATGTCTCGACTGGAACAAGCTCCAGCTCCCTTTTGGCTACCTACTTGAATTAAAACAGTTAGTATAATAGTTCTGGCCTGCTGAGAACGACATGGACTGATAACCGTAGGCTATAGGCCTACTTGGAACC
>NW_022730336.1:0-604 GCF_011630105.1 Anneissia japonica | reverse complement strand
CAATGTAAACAGTGTAGTAATTTGATGGTTAAATGATTTAAATTTATATACTGTAATTAGAAATAAATATACATATCTTATTTAAAACTTTATCATTGATCTCATCTTCAGTAAACATATATATAAATATATATGTATATATATATATATAATAAAAGAATATAGGAAACTGTTACATCCTTGCCTATTTTTAATTAACTTCTTTATATAATTATATATAATATAATATTTTGATGACCTTTAGTTTTACTCAACATTTTCTAGGAAAGTACCGTTTCCTTATTTTAATTTGTTTTACTTTGTAAAGCTCAAAAATATTATTATCCTACAGTATGCTATTGTCCTATGACCTACAAGTTCCTTTACCCGTAGTCAGTATTTAATTAACGGGGAAGGTAAATGAACTGAGTTTTGTATCTCCAAGACTTGAATGTGGTTTCGCATCCTGGACATTTACTTTCAGTTGGTCCAAACCACTTATTTATTACCTTAATTAAGTATATGTTTATCGGACACTTTACTGTAGCTTTTAATTGGTGGATTAGTTTTCTAAACTTGTTGAAATTGGTGCCCTGATTGGATGGGACCCTTAATATGCAAAGTG
>NW_022730334.1:0-782 GCF_011630105.1 Anneissia japonica | reverse complement strand
TACGTCCCTGTGCTGAAATAGGCTAGTAAATAAGTTTAACTGAGTTCGTAAATAATATTGGCCTCAAAATATTGTGGCTGAGACATGGGCCGATTAAACGTAGAAATAGGAAACCTAGAAATATAATAAAAACGCTGAATAGTAATACTCCAGCGTCGCGACATGCGACGTTGGTACGAGTAGGTTAGTCTACAAACGTCGCCTAAAGTAATTGATTTTACCCGGCAGAACGAAAGAAGGAAATTCCGCTTTTCAGTCGTCTTAAGCCCCTGTTTTTTGACGAACAATGACCTTTCAGAGGTCAAATTGCTGTCAAGAATATGAATTGGCTGCTTCGCAGCAATTAAAACCCCACTTTTAAAAGCGAATGGAAAGAATAACAATTACGCATGACTCATGCATTTTGTCTGTTCACTTTTCTAAGTGCGGTACGTATTTTCCGGACCAAAACCGAGTAAAACGCAATTGTTTAAACATTTCGTAACCATCTCAGAAACCACTAGACGATTTTATGGGTGCAACGGCTATCATAGGCTAAATTTATTGTGAAAACAATGTACTGAACGTTGTTAAAATTGTATTAGGCCAATATTTTTACAAACTCAAAAGTGCACAATTTCTACTATAAACGATTTATTCCTTTTGTATTTTATTATGACCCGTACGTATATACTAGTGTTTAATATTATCTACATACATAGGATACAGGAAAATTAGAATTAGAATTTAGGTCTGAGAGTGCCATTTCCGGAAATCTAGAGGTGTCATAATCATAAATTTTC
>NW_022730333.1:46993-50045 GCF_011630105.1 Anneissia japonica | reverse complement strand
CCCCCCCCACCCACTTTTAAAAACGTTTAGCCGCCGTTGCTTAACTTACGTGCATTCTTCAGTTTGACTGTCGACAGAGCATGAGATCAAGACTAATATAAAAACGACGTATGGTACAGCAAACATTGTAAAATATGTTGCTTCTTTTTCTGCGATGTGATAATTATTCTTGTATGAAAGTGTTTATATCCTTATGGGAATCGATGAAGCGAACTATAGCGACAGACATTGTAATGCATTGTAACTGGTGGAATTTATTTGTCAAATTTAACTTCCGTCGTCTAGCATGCCATCGTAGGCACAATTTAAAGTAAGCAAGCAATGAATACAATCCTACCCTATGAGAAAGTTGTCCTATGCAATATACTTCTTGACTTTTACCATAACATTATATTATAGACATACCATTTTTTTTTCGAATTTGAGCACTCCTCTGGTCTTTATCAGCAATAACACGTATTGCATACATTATTAACGCAGAGTAGACAATTGAAAAAAAATAATAATAGTAACAGTAATAACAATGATAGTCATTGTAAGCACCACTGATCTCTATTATTAAATAGTAGAGATCAGTGGTGCTTGTGGGTGGTTGCTGCAGTGTAGTACTGTACGTGCTAGCCAGCAGTTAGTGCAGTTGAAATAATGTACGACGTTTACACAGCAGTACGGTGAATAAATATTTGATTGTGTTTGAAGAACTTGTCATGAGCGTGTACACTATTTTGGTAGACATTGTCAAAGAAATAGAAAACACTGTACTGTAATCACATCTTGGTCGGTTTCAGGGGCGGATCCAGGATTTAGAATAGGGGGGTTCAAAATGTTTCCAAAAAAGCCCAAAATGTTTGGGGGTCTTGGGGTCCTCCCCCGGGAAAATTGAATTCCTAGATGGCCAGAAATGAGCTTTCCCGACTTCTGAGGAGTCTTTTAATTACATTTAATTGGGGCGGATATAGGATTTGGCGGTAGGGGGTGCGTGCAAAAAAGTTAAGGAAATAGTACCGTATCTGTAGGGCCGGAAATTTCACTTTTACATAGTGAAGTTCGATCATCACATCATCATTTTATAGTCAAAAGTATCAGTGATTTTCGGCAACCACAGAGATCTAATTAGTATGTGTAATGTACACATAAAACTTAAAAACATTCTCTATGATGTAGGCCTATATACTTTGTCACAAAGCCACCTCAGCCCCACGATGGTTGGGGCTGAGGTGAGAAAATTTGAGAAAATAGTACCTTTAGATGGCCGGAAATGACACTTTTATACAGTACAATTCACCATTATCACATCATCATTATTTAGTCTAGATGAGGCGCCAGCAAATTTCTCATGGGATTTTCGGCAACAATAGAGACCTAATTATTACAAGTGATGCACCTGAGGTGGTAAAATTTGGGGAAATTGTACCTCCAGATTGCCGGATATGACACTCTTATATAGTAAAATTCATAATCATCGATCTAATTAATCGCTGTGATGTACCACTTCATGTGCCGAAACCCAATATTATAAAATAAAGATTTTTCTCATACTTCTCAAATTATAATAAAGGCACGCGCACTCGAGTCGAATATTATAGGTAATTCAGATGTCTGTGGGCATAGATACAGGTATCTTACTATAAAATAAGATGTGCTCTGGCTGTATAGCGCTCTTTCGTTAAAACCTGGGTCATTTATGCATTTATGTCAACAATTTTCAGGCATATCTTCTTGACTCACGAAAAGTGAGGGGACCAACCCTTCCCTCTTAAAAAATATGTGAGGGGACGTTTACAGGGGTGGCGCCAGCGGGGGCCAAGGGCTTGCATCTTTAAAACAGGTCTAGATAGGCCTAATTGTTCGGTTTCTTTAGTTTATTAAGGTCCATTGTTTCAAGAAATTCCTTAATTTTTATACAGAATTGAATTTGAAGTAACTTTCTTCGGCTTCTAATACACCCTGTTTTACGAATGTCGTTTTTTTTCAATTACACTTGTTCAGTGGATATCTATTCTTTCTTTCCGCAGGTGCGCGCGTCGTAGTGCTAGGTGTAAAACAACTAGCCTAGAATTCCTTGCAGGGCACGAGATGTACTAGTTGAATTGGTTTTTTGCACGCGAACCTAAAAAAGATCAAGTTAACCATGTACTATATGAAAAAAAACATATAATAGCAAAATAGGTAAATAGCATTGGGAGTTGCAGTGATGACGCAACGATTGACTTATAATTTATAATAGTGTACTCAAAATCTGACTGTAATTACTTAATAGGTCGCAGGTGGAAAATCATAGTAAATAATATTATGTTCACTATACGTAGCACAGTGAACACAAATTATAAACAAATAGATGAATAATAATAACCGTGATCAAAAATAGGGGCATGTTAGTAGTGCATAGGGTCTGACCAGGACATTTTTGCCTTATTTGGGAGGCTCTCGACCAATCAGAAGCCTGCTTTACGTACCACGTGACCCTAATTTGCATAAAATGAGCAGCAGGACTATTCCATTTTAGAGCGGGGATGTGTTAACCATATTCCATTTTTAGAGCGGGGTGTTTTGAATTGGACAATTCCATTTTAGAGCAGGGGTGTTTAACCCTAAACCTATTTCATTTAGGAGGAGGGGGATTTAACTAATTTTTCTAGGTGGTTAACCCTAATCTATTCAATTTTTAGAAAATGGATATTTACCTAAACCATATGTCATATTTAGAGCAAGGGTGCTTAACTCTAAACCTATTTCATTTTTAGACCAAGGGTGTATAACCCCAAAACCTATTCCATTTTACAGGGTGTTTAACCCTATTCTATTTTACTTCAATCAATACAAACGTAGCTACCACCTACATTTAAATATCCTTACCTATATCATAACCCTCACTTTGATTTCACCCTATACTGTGATGTAATTGTAGGTCAAATATGTTCCGAATAAAATCGATCAACTGCAATAGTTCTAGACAAGTCCTGTAGCTTTTGAAAAGCAATGACCAGCTATTGTTTAATCCTTTGTCATGATTGTCTTATAGATAATTCAAACAGTGACGTCATGTTGAACG
>NW_022730333.1:44027-46395 GCF_011630105.1 Anneissia japonica | reverse complement strand
GTCTCTCATTTATGAGTAGTAGTTGTAACAATTTGGAGGACCTTTGATTTGGATGTTTTCGTTTTCAATTAACGAACTTGTATGACCATTATTGGTGTTTTCTATAGAAAAGTATTTGAAGTCAATTATTAAAACGAATAGCAATACAGTTGAAAGATACAAATCAACCAGAAAGAATGTATAACTAAATCGAAAGATCCCAACATAAATTAAACATTGGTTTTGCAGAAATATTGTACAGGATCTACCTAATTGTTTGTTTTGTGTGTCTTTTGCCCATTCAATGAGGCAATGGAGCTTTTTTGTAAAACCAAATTAAAGTAAGGCCATTGGTTAAAACTTGGTTTTTAATAGGTGTGTATCGCCGTTAGCTTATGTATTTATTTTTGCTCAACTATTCTAAAACTCCTCGGTTGCTTCTTCCATCTGGAAACATTTCCTTACTGTGTATCTAAATTGACATATCTAAAAGTTTCCGACCAATAGCATTAACATATTGCTCTTGAAATGTCTGAAAAGACACCTTGATTATAGCCTGTAGTTAAAAACAAGCTTAACCCTATGCTGTTCGCATATACAGAGCGCATCGTACATTGTATTATAACGTGAAAGGCTATTGAAACGGTTCTATTGTATTGGATACCTGTTTACCGTTACAACTGTGTCTCTTAACATAATGTTGAAATATAGTAGTCCGTTTGTTTTTTTCAAAAGAATGGCTGATATGATAGAGTCGTACATAAAGCAAAGGTGTTGATTCGTGATGCCTTACACGCGTCGTCTTATACGTTACAATAGCAACACGTCGTAATTTACCTGATAGCAGATTGTACGTTTTTAGCATTTCTTTATATTTTATTTAGTTTAGGTAATTATTGTTTAAATAACGTAATGTTAAACTATTGTTGATTACCGAAAAATATTACCATAGAAAGTAAACGTATCATTCAAACCACATCTTTCATAGCGTAAAAATATATTTATTGCTACAATAAAAAGAAAAAAATAGTTGGTTAAAATATTGATAGTGCAGTAGTAAGTTATGTTTTATCAATAATGCTACAATTGTGTTAGTAAAAATACAAAATACACACGTTTGTGATTGATAACAGTCTTTTTTTATTTTTATTCAACAAACAATCTTTTACAGCTTGTGAATAGCAAAATGCAGTACAATATTTACAAAATATAAAGTGATGCAGGTTTGTAAGAAGTTAAAATCGACAGCGGTGCAGTATTGTATACAATAACCTTTCTGAATTTGCATGAATATAGCAGAACGGTACAAACGATTCTTTATACATTGAGCAAATATTCTTTGCAATTGTACTAGTACTACTAATTAAAAATTATAATATACAAAATATCCACAATGAAAGATAAAACGTTTGTCATCAGAATACAAACATAACAATTAATTATACCTCCATCAAAAAAGTACCCATATGGATTAGTAAACTGAAAACTAATAACCGTAAGGAACAGTGTCATAATTGCCTATAGGTACCCATTTTGTGTATACAACTTGATACATTTTTTTCTCTTCTCGTGTTTCGATATTCATGTTCTTCTTTTCCCTTACAATCTTGTAGGGGTCTGTGACTTGTATTTTCTTTGGACTTTCACCCTGAACCATTTTTAACATGCTTCCAAAGTTTACTAAACAGTCGTTACGATAATTCAGTCTAATTCCCCGAACTTTACAATGAGTTAAATTTCCATTCCTATCTGGCTTGGCTAATTTGTAAGAATAATTTTTTGGTCCCCCAGACACAAATGTGACGATGTGGTTGTCTGATTCCAATTCATCCGTTAATTCGCCCAAAAAATCCCCAATGTGCGGTTCCCATTGTCCTTCCTGACTTACGTATATCACACTGTCGGTATCGTAGTACAATACACGCCTGTCAAGCTGTTCTAAGAGTTCGTATAATTTAAGACGCGCCTGTGCAGATGTATAGGCCGCTATGATTACATTTGTACGACCAGACGGTTCTACAAAGTCTTTAGTTTGTTGCCATTGTACTTCTACCATCTGGTCATTTACAAAGTTTACATTATGCACCTCAGTGTCATCGCGAGTCATCATTTCGAAATATTCCTCTGGATCGTCGATATACGTGGTTTTAGTCATGTTTGGGCGCTGTCCAAATTTCCCCCAAAATGAATTTAGCATAAGCTTGGCCAATGCACGTAAACCAGGGGTCTTTTTTATATTATGGGGATTTAGCACAATTCCTTCTTTTTCAAAGTACAACTGTACATATGTATCTCGTTGTTCTTTGGTCTTACACCAACTAGGCCAATCGTTGGCTTCTTGTTTTAACTTGAGGAAGGCATTAACGTAAGCTGTGAATAGTCCACCATC
>NW_022730333.1:39781-43000 GCF_011630105.1 Anneissia japonica | reverse complement strand
TGAGTCTATGAATTTCATGTCTGTAGCTGCTACATTAATACTCATAACTTTAGCTCCATTGTAGATTACTTCTGGTAGAATGGCATTGTCGTAAAGGTATCGGAGAACAAAGTATGAATCGTAACCTTTGAAATTATGACAAATGATAATTGCACCGGCGTTTTCTTCATTAAAAAGCCATTTGCAAAAATCTTCACGAGTGCTGGGGCCATAAAATTGTTTTTCGCGTTCACCGCACTTTAAACAAGATTCACCCTCATCGATGTTAATACATGCGTTGCATACTTTTTGAGCAATACAAAGATTCGGCTCATGGATGCCAGTTTCTTGAATGCATTCAAAGTCAAAGAAAATATAGCTTGGGCTAACTACACTACTTATCTCATCATCAATTTCGTCACTTGTATCCTTCATCGTTTCATTATTTACTGGCTGCATATAACAAAGGTGATCCTGTTGTACAACAATTTTGCAGATTACGCAGTATTTTTCGCCACATTGATGTGGCTTTCCTCTGTGCCTTTTTCTGCTAACGAATTGATCGCAGTCTCTACACCTATAATATAATTTGCATACCGACCCATAAGATGTCGAGAGTTGTTTTAAGTGGTTTTTGTAACAGTTTTCACTTTTAAATGACCTATTACAGTCACCACAATATTTCCAGATTTCTTCAATACAGTTACCTTGAAAGCAGAGTTTACACGTATTTTGACACCGATGTTCTAACTTATTGTTGTATCCTTTCATGCATTCGATACAAAAGTAGCTTCTATTGAGGAAAGCGGGCATACTAGTGATAACGTCGTAATGGTTGTTGTAATGATACAAGTAGATTTGCTGTTTTGCATGCGGCCCTCGGTATATAATTGCATTGCCGTAATCTAAAGAAGCAACAATTATTTGAAATGTTGGCAGCACATGTTGAAATTGTTTGATCTCATTGATTCCACATTTAGCAAGAGGTACTCCCGCCACGTGATGCAAATCAACGGCCAGTTTTTGCTGTATCTTGTATCCTTTACGAATGGCCTCCCAATTCTTCGGTTGTTCAATTTTAGCTTTTGCTGTAACAATAGCTCTAGCACAACACAGTTCATCTTTATTTCGGATTCGAAGAATACGTTGTTTTTCTTTTAAGAATCGCTCCAGGTCGACGTATCTCTTTTTTGGAATCTTTCCTCCTCTGGACATTTCCACATGCGTAATATGTATTTCTAATGACCCATCGATGCTGAATTCTTCGTACGACTGTAGTACTCGTTCTACTCTAGCAAGGAATAGGTCAGCCGTCAAGTGTCGTTTTTTCACCAATGGAAGTTGTATAGGATAATCTAATTCTGGACACTCTACCACCATACGAATTAGATCGTCAGGATGTGCCCCTTCCGTCAAGGTGTCGATGAGGCTCTGAAAAACTTTATGTAGCGTACTTAGGATAGTAGTTGAATCACGAATATCTAAATCATCGTTAAATTTAACGCTGTATTGAATTCCTTTCGTCTTGAATTTCTTCATATTAACTTCAGTCATATTAGTGACTTGATAAAAGTCCCGACCATTGTTAGATAACTTCTGTCGCTTAGTAGTAGGTTCGTCAATTTGACCTGCACCATATCCACTTTGCACATTATTCTCACTACCATGCTTGTTGTTGAGGTGTCGAACAAAATTGTAATGTCTTGCAAATACTTTACCGCACTTATCGCATTGGTGTTGGTTGACATCAGTATGACGGAAAATGTGTCGATTGTAGTTGAAGCGAGTATGGAAAACTTTGTTACATACGTTGCAAGAAAGCGTTGGCTGTAAAACAAAATATGTGAGATAATTCTAATAGAAGTATAACTGTAGGTATGTTACAGTATTTACTTAAGTTGGCTGGGCCTATATGAACTTTCAATAAATTATTATTGTGCCTGTCATTCATTTATTCCAGTACAAAATTGGTTTATTGAAAACCATTATTAATGTTGAAACTAATATTTAACTGCAATCATGTTTTGAACAGAGACTTAAGAACTCCTTAGTCATAATACTATGGTTATACTTTTTATATGTCACTTTATTTAACTGTACCTTAATCCTAAGAATTTATCTTTTGCTGTAGCTGTTCATAATTCCATATAATATGATAAATAAAGTAAATATTTTTAGTTTGATACTCAGAAGTGGAGAATAAAGGATTACACGATATTCTAGCATAAAGATTACAGGTTTGATACACTTATGTAACTTACCTTCATAATTTCTTGTCGTTTTCAAATTGATTGAAATCAATGAATTACAGGGGTGGAATATAGTTAGAACGGTATCTAAAACAAAATATAGCAAGGAATTACAAATCCTATCTATATTCAGCAAATTAAATGATTGAAACAGCAAAAGGAGTGACGCATTTCTGCAACAGCTGATTACGTCACATTTTGTAAAATTGCATACCTGTACCTAGGTCTAGTATATCTGCAGATTTAGAAAGGCTTACCCTTAATCTATTTATTATAAAATACTAACTTTCATCATTATCACATTGTCTATACGTTAAAAAAAAATTTAAAACAAAACAACATGCCAATGTAATTTTATACAAAACATCAAATTCTTAATCACAAATTTAGAGAACTCTTGAAGTTTATAATTAAGACAATTAAAAAATCATAACAGTCAAGAAGAATACTTCTAATATGTTATTTTGGTAGTTTGTTTTTACTATAGGCCTATAGTAATTACTAGACCTTCTAGGCTGTTTGTATGATTAGAGGTTATTTTGTAACACTTGTTGAAATAGATTATCAATGTTTCAATTACTTTTCCCATAGAGATGTAATCCTACCTTGTATGTGTTGGAGACGGTAATTGTTACTGAACAGTTGTAAGCTAGTGTTAGCCTATGGGCTGATGAGAATTGTCGTCGATAATTATACACTGTCCTAGTATAATATATAAGGCCATTGACCAATAAGATTTGATTATTCTTAAACAAAGTTAAAACAAAATGAGAATGACCAATCACAAGTGAGAAAAATGTATTACCATTTTTTCGATTGCGCTGAGAGATCATGGATCACGTAACCCTCAATTTTGACAAGTCTGAACTTGTCCAACTGATATACTATCGATTATCAGAAAGTAACGTCATCAGCTGCCCTACGTCACAATTCACATCTGATCAATATCGCACCAATGTTGGTTACTGTATTCTTTAAAATTAATTCTTAT
>NW_022730333.1:28982-37087 GCF_011630105.1 Anneissia japonica | reverse complement strand
TATATGCGAACAGCATAGGGTTAAGCTTGTTTTTAACTACAGGCTATAATCAAGCTGTCTTTTCAGACATTTCAAGAGCAATATGTTAATGCTATTGGTCGGAAACTTTTAGATATGTCAATTTAGATACACAGTAAGGAAATGTTTCCAGATGGAAGAAGCAACCGAGGAGTTTTAGAATAGTTGAGCAAAAATAAATACATATGCTAACGGCGATACACACCTATTAAAAACCAAGTTTTAACCAATGGCCTTACTTTAATTTGGTTTTACAAAATAGCTCCATTGCCTCATTGAATGGGCAAAAGACACACAAAACAAACAATTAAGTAGATCCTGTACAATATTTCTGCAAAACCAATGTTTAATTTATGTTGGGATCTTTCGATTTAGTTATACATTCTTTCTGGTTGATTTGTATCTTTCAACTGTATTGCTATTCGTTTTAATAATTGACTTCAAATACTTTTCTATAGAAAACACCAATAATGGTCATAATGGTCATACAATTTCGTTAATTGAAAACACATTGTTACAACTACTACTCATAAAGGAAAGACAAAGTAAAAAAAATACCATTAATCATTCTACAAAAAGAAAGTACATTAACGTACAACCAAAATAAAAAGCAACAAGAGAAATTAAAACTGCTTCACCTTACGGCAGTTATCGTACGTTCAAGTAAAACGAGTTGTAACAAAAATGTATAAAAACCCTCTGCTTTATTCAAAATAGAGAGAAAAAAAAAATAAACACGAATCTTGTAAATGTAAAAAAGAAAAAAATCAACAGAAAGAAAAATCAACAGAAAAGTTATTCATAAATAGTTTAGCTGAAAAAAAAAATAGATGTATAATTAAAATCAAAAATAGTTTAGAAAATTAGTATTTTTGATTTAGTAACACCAAATCCTCACGTTTCCGTACTACGAAAAATAAAAAACAAAATTAAGAGAGTTTAAAAAAAAATTACCACCAACTGTTATTTACATAATCATCATTATCCCCTACAGTAATTCCAATATAGGATATCTAAAATATTAGAGAGGTCTGAAAAGAAAAACATAGAATGTAAAAAGTGCCACTGAATGAGAATCCCATCCTACAACAAGTTTAGACACGTTCAACATGACATCACTGTTTGAATTATCTATGTGACAAAAGGAAAGCTGATTATCTGGTCCTCTTTTGTTCTTAAAGTTACAAAGACCTGTCTAGATCCATTGTTTGATCGATTTTTTTCAGAACAGGCCTACTCATATTATAGTTAAGGTAAAGTCAAATTTAGGGCTATGAAATTTGCTAGGGCATTTTAAATTAGGTTGTTGTCATGTTTAATTGGGGTTAAAACAAAACAATCCGAATATACATAAAGAATCAAATGGTCCACAACCAAATCAGAATAAGAACTAGCATACAGCTCTGTTTACCTTCACCTTGGAGCCAGTGATTCTGTGACAACATTTATTACGTAAGAAACTTTATTCCGAAAAAATTCCAAATATAGGTTAACAAATTTAAAATGACAAATGGTCTAAAAAGAAAAAATAGAATAGAAGGGAAAGATGGGCTCTGAAAAATCCATTCTTACAAGTTCAGACACGTTCAACATGACGTCACTGTTTGAATTATCTATAAGACAATCATGACAAAGGATTAAACAATAGCTGGTCATTGCTTTTCAAAAGCTACAGGACTTGTCTAGAACTATTGCAGTTGATCGATTTTATTCGGAACATATTTGACCTACAATTACATCACAGTATAGGGTGAAATCAAAGTGAGGGTTATGATATAGGTAAGGATATTTAAATGTAGGTGGTAGCTACGTTTGTATTGATTGAAGTAAAATAGAATAGGGTTAAACACCCTGTAAAATGGAATAGGTTTTGGGGTTATACACCCTTGGTCTAAAAATGAAATAGGTTTAGAGTTAAGCACCCTTGCTCTAAATATGACATATGGTTTAGGTAAATATCCATTTTCTAAAAATTGAATAGATTAGGGTTAACCACCTAGAAAAATTAGTTAAATCCCCCTCCTCCTAAATGAAATAGGTTTAGGGTTAAACACCCCTGCTCTAAAATGGAATTGTCCAATTCGGAAAACCCCTCTAAAATGGAATATGGTTAACACACCCCCGCTCTAAAATGGAATAGTCCTGCTGCTCATTTTATGAAAATTAGGGTCACGTGGTACGTAAAGCAGGCTTCTGATTGGTCGAGAGCCTCCCAAATAAGGCTAAAATGTCCTGGTCAGACCTTATGCACTACTCATGTTGTAATAATCGTATCCAGCATAGCTCATCAACGATAATTTCTTTGTATTTCAGTTGTATGGAAAAAAAATGTCACTGGCGGGAACTGAGCCTGCAACAACCTATTCCTGTCAGGAAGAGTATCATACCCATTAAACCACAGATACATATTACCCAGGTAGCCAGACCAAACAAACTTAAATAATGCAATAAGGCAGTAACTTGAAGCAAAAAAACATTTAGGCCTAATTGAGACATTGTATAAAAGTACTATTAAACCTTGTATTGACTATGGAATTTCAACTTGGGAAAATGCTTCATTATGTTATATTGATATTGCAAAAAAAACAAAAACAAAAAAAAAAACGTGCTGCCAGAATTGTTTCGAAAAAAATTGATTTTATAACCCACAGAGGTGAGGATCTCATTATTGATCTCGGATGGCTAACTTTTGAACAAAGGCGTGATTATTCTTTATCATGTATGATGTATAAATGTATTCATGGTCTAGCTCCGCAGCATCTAGTAAACCAAGTTGAATTAATTATTGATAGAAATAATTGTACCACTAGATTGGCTAAACCCCGAATTGTTGTTTTACCAAAAATCAATATAAAGGCAAAATTTTATTAAAATATCGTTATTTAAAAGTATACATAGTTCTTTCATAAATTTTAATGTATTCTGTATTCGTCACATTTAAATTCAAAATAGAATCGTACTTAAGGTAAAATAATCATATTATATGTATAATCAAATCTAATTATTAGGCCGATGTATTTTTGTTCTTTTATTAAATAAAATGTTTACAGTATTAATCTTCACTAATCTTCATTTAAAAATTTGAACATAAAGTCGTACTCAAAGTAAAAAAATTATAATTATTATAATCAAATCTAATTCCATATTAATTTTTTCCTTTTATAAATTAGCATATATACTGTATAAGGATACTGTATAAGTTCATATTAAAAATAAAATTAACCATACTTTTCGTAAAATAATTATATTTTTCTATGTATTTTAAAATTCAATTATAATGTAGGCATATTTTTAATGTTTTTAAATTCATTTAATTATTGTAAAACAATTGAAAAATATTTCTTATTTTTATTTGTAAATTGTTTGCTTTATATTTAATTCATGGACCATTTGTCAAGGTCATTAGGAATATCAGCAATCTTTTGACTGAAATAGCAAATTTGTTGGCCAGATCTTAGGACAATGATCAGGATAGGACATACGTTGTTGTTAAATAAAGTGTTTAAAGCTGAACAAGCTGGATTATTTGTTTAATACACTCCGAATGTACAGTATTCAGCTTTAGTTTTCGAAATACATGATTTTACTTTATGTTTAGCAACACGAAATAACTCCAACATAACAGCTTAATGTGTCTTTGACATCGACTGTATATCATATTATATCCAGTGATCTGTGGCGTAGCTACGGGCATTGCAGCCAGAGCAAATCACTGGGGCCCAGGGATATTAGGGGCCCCTTAGGCCATACATAAAGCCAGTCCGACCCCCCTATTCAAAATTATAGAAAACAAATGAGGAGAAAACGAAATTATATTCATTATATTTTTTTACCTCTGCCCCACCATAGTGGGGCTGAAGTGGTCTTTATCTTTCACCGATGTAAATCCCTCCATGGCCCCTTATTTCGAATTGCAATTGTTTACTTTTACGTGCCATCTATTTTGCTGATTAGTTTAGAACACCTGCTGAGACAGAATATATGCCCCTCTTAAAATAGTTAGATTATCATTAGTATATATAACTAACATATGAGTAGGGGGTAACAGGCAATTCTTACAATTAAATTTCTGAGAACTTTAGGGAATTTCCTATCACATCAAAGGGCCCGGCAATTAATTTTGCACTGGGGTCATTTCGCACCTAGCTACGCCGCTGCATGTGGCGAATTAAATGGGGCCCATAATTTTTTTAATTTTAAGTCTGAGTGTCATTTCCGGAGATTTAAAGGTGTAGTAATCATAAATTTTCTTACCTCAGCCCCACCAATGGTGGGGGCTGATGTGGTATTTCCCCTTTATTAGTGAAAGTCTCTCTGGGCACTATTATACATTCGTGGATTCGCTACTCATATCATATTATTTATGTTGTCGTTAAAAACATTTAGAACGCAATGAAAAAAATAATTAAAAAACTAGCACATCTAAGAACCCACAACGGAACTGGCGACCGGGACCCAAAAGGCGCTTACTCTCAAAAAGCCACAGGGTCACCGGTCCCATCGTTACGTACGCCACTGAATTGCGGGGAATACAAATGACGCTTTTGCCAGGGGTGTCAATTCACCAATTGTTGTCATGTCATCCTTGGCAAGCAAAGTAAGAAACTTAAGATCAATGGAATTTTCAATAATGTTTTCACATACCATGTTTTATTGCAAACAGAGTGAGTATTTTAATGTCTAACAGTAGTTTCTCCACATTTGAATGGTTTGGAATGAGTACCACAAAACTACAGTACTACAAGGGAGCTTTCGATTTGCGCGACGAAGCGACGCTAGAACGTAATCACTCATGCCTGACCGTCCTACCTGGTGTCCTACGTTCTCTTCATAGTTGATTTAGCCAAATTGCCTCCTATAATCCACGCGACGAGGAGAATTTAACGTTCTCGCGAGAACGTTAGTAACGTTATTACACTCTACGTCCTACCGTCGTCGTGCAATCAAAAGCTCCCTACTGTTTCAACATACGCGAACACGTGCGTTTGTGGGACAGCACGTGAGCTTATTAGACACGTGCGTATTCCTGGCTCTGTTCGGATTGTTCAGTTGCTAAGTTTGATTGGCACTCTGGAAAAGTCCATTGTTATTTTAGATATTTATGTAGCTACATAAAACACTGAGCATAAACGTGCGAAATTCTTCCATTAAGTTCTTCCACAATTAACACGATTGTTGCTCTCAAAATTGTGAATAATTACCTACTAAGCAATCAGTGATTACCTTTTTAACTGACAAATTAATAATGGATGTTTTTTTATTTTAATTTTTGTTTAAGACACATAGGCCTACGAATAAAATTAAATTATACACCATGAGAAAAATGTTTCGTATGGAAAACAGTCTGTATACAAGCTGAAATTATCTATAGCACGTTTTACGTAAAGTGGCAAAATGGTTTAAATCAAAAAAATATAAACATCACAAATATGAAATACCAGTGACGTATATCTAGGAGTTTGTGATGGGTGATAGCTGATGGGGATGTGAAGGTGGATTTGGGGGCGTTGCTCAGTGATTTAGTAAGGTGGAGCTAGGTCGCAAAATAAGGTGATTTTTTTATACACATATAGAATGTGACCCTTCCAGCGTATCCAAGAAGTTCGGCTGATATTCAGGGTTCCCGGTTAAATAAATGTAAATACATGATGCTTTATCAGCAAAAGCTTATTACGCGAGGCTTAGGGAGTCGGGATATGATTTTGGTAGTGAGCAAAAAAATCCTGCGCTATCACAGGATTTGAACCTAGGACCCTTGGATTGAAATGCAAGTTTCTTTACCACCAACCTACATCTCGACTGAAGTTTAACTACTTGAGAGTGAATTTTTGCTTCGAACATTTCAATGGGTGTGGGTGTGGTGTGCGACTAGGGGAAGTGCGAGCTTTGCGCGCCCGCATTCCCCTAGATACGTCACTGTGTGATACGAGTTAAATATAAGATACCAGAGTGAGATATTTACCTACATTATTACCTACAAACAAGTGCTATATTTACACACAAAAAAAAGGCATTATACAGTGCGGCATAAATGTTGCAAAGCGATTTGCAACAAACTATTTGAAGTTGAACTTATGCAATTTTTTTTTAATTTTTTTTTTATTTGCTCCTTCTTCTTTTGCAAACATAGGATGACTGAGTATCGTAAAGCCTGACGACGCGACGCCGTCTGCTGATTGTCAGAGTGCCAGACTGAGCGGATCGTCATTATTTAAAACAATCCGTCGAATTGCGTTCACTGTGAGAATCGCATAGACCACCAACCGTCGGCGCAGTGTGTACTCGACTTAAGTATTGGGCTTGGGGGAAACCGGATCATCGTCTGGCAAACTTGGCAAAGTTTCTTCGTAACCATCAATGGGTTTAGCTCTAGGTTTTTTCGAACCGGCAATCGGTTTCATCTCCAATTTCCCATATCTAGGATCATCAGTGACGTTTTCATCCAATTTTAGTGACGTCATGTTAAGATGGTTGTATTCCTCTGACTCTTTATCAAACGGAGGAGTGATGATCAACATGTTGTAGTCGGTATTTACGTCTTCTGGGACGCCAGTAGGCTTATGTAGATGGCGATTAAGAATATCATATATCCCTTTCGTGGAATCATTCCCATCAATCCTCAATTCCGCATAGGCATCGTCCTTTGGAAGTGACGTTACCTTCAGTTCAGTGACATCAACTCCCTGGTCTTTCTTTCGCGTGTATTCAGGTAATTCATTTGCTTTGGCATGGAGTATTGATTCAGTAACGTAACTTTCCTGCTCCTTCTGTAATCTGAAATATTCAGGTGAGTCTTTTGAATCTCCCGCCTTTTTCGTCGGCTCACTCTGATGTTCCCTCGTTAACACAGCATAACTGTGCTCAGCCTTGCTACGTGAGTTTGCTGTAGTACTTGTGTCATGTTGGAGGCCCATATATTTAGATTCTGATGTATTCTTACTTGGTATGACGTCATTCTCGGATAAGTCAATCGATACATATGCGTGTACTGCAAGAGGTTTGCGTTGATTTTCACCATCACCTGGGTAACTAGCATATGCGTATTCATGTGTTTCTGCTGCCATGTCGTGCTTTGTGTTGTATTCCGAGTCACCATGTGCCGTACCTATGTCCACACAATTGTTGTCCGATATTGCTATGCTGTGGATTCCATCTTTAAAAAAACAAAGTTTAGACTTCCTAAAGAAACTGTTTAAATAATTATGACAGAAATTACAATAATGAAATTAACATACGGTAATTTGTTATTATTACTATATCATTATTACCATCATTATCATTATTATTATTATTATCATCATCATCATCATCATCATCATTATCATCATAATCATTATCACCACCACCATCAACATTTGGTGGCGGTGGCGGCGGTGGTGGTGGTATTAGTAGCAGCAGCAGCAGCAGTAGTAGGCTGGTATGTAAGAGTATATTGCTAAGTGTTAAGTACACTTTTCTTTACAATGAACTGATTATATACCTATACCTGTAGTCCCATACATAGTATTGTTCACATGTGACACCATTTGAGGCCTAGTCCTAAAACAAAACACAATTTTAAAATGTAAGTATAATATTATTCTGCTATTTTTAATTTATGATTTCCTAATATTATTCAATCAGTTGTTTAGTTACTATGAAATATTACAGCCAAACAGTTGCCTGATATTTGTTTTAGTTTATCAGTTCTGTGTAGTAGGCCTATACTTCCTCATGTCGACTCGCCTTTAGTTTGGGCGACTTCGATAGTGACCTGAGTATAGCAATGCATCAACATTTACTATTCTAGAAATAAAGAACTTAAGGGCCGAGGCATGAATGCTGTAAATGTAGCAGTATATTATAATATTAATCTTTGAGTAAATAAAATACCTACAAGGGATTTTATTAGGTCCATTTTAGACTAGCACATCCTGTAGTAGAACCCTTCTCTGTGTGTTAGTTTGGATTACTCTGGCTACTAATTATATAGTATGCGACAAGGAAAACAAAATAGACAAAACTAACTTTAGTTAACAAAATTTGATCAATAAAATAATATTATTGATTGGACATTGTATATTGTGTGAATATAGGTGAACATTTTA
>NW_022730333.1:23712-28895 GCF_011630105.1 Anneissia japonica | reverse complement strand
CGCTAACTTAATGAGAAGCCTGTAAAAACAATGATTCCTAAATATGGGATGGGGTTTCTTTGAGAGTCGAAATTCTTGACTGCTTGGCAGCTTAGTGAATTTTGAGAGTTTTGATAAGACAGGAGGACTTTGGTTGTATGAAAGGGTTTGTTTGAAAAAGGATTTTGGAAGAGGCCAGGGGCGGATCCAGAGATGTCCAAAAGGGGTGGGGGCGAAATTTGGGCCGATTGAGACAACAGTGTCTTAGGGGGTCCGGGGGCATGCCCCCCGCGAAATTTTTGTGTTCTAGACGCCCGAAAATAACATTTGAGGCGTTGTGGGCTATCATTTTTTTCTTTTTCCTTCTTTTATGCTTCTTGCAGTATAACTTGGAATAGGTTATACGCATGCATCAAATGTAGAATTATCACTAAAAAATAGCAGAAAGAGACACATCATCAGTTTTCGTCTGTTTATGCACAGCCTTCCTCTCCACGAATATGTTCAGGCAGTTAAAATGTTAGATTTGATAAAGTTTTGCTAACAATTTTTAAAACTTTTCAAACTTACTTGCCTTGTTATATTTTTCGTGTCATTTTATTGTCAAACTTGGCAAAGTTTCTTCGTAACCATCAATGGGTTTAGCTCTAGGTTTTTTCGAACCGGCAATCGGTTTCATCTCCAATTTCCCATATCTAGGATCATCAGTGACGTTTTCATCCAATTTTAGTGACGTCATGTTAAGATGGTTGTATTCCTCTGACTCTTTATCAAACGGAGGAGTGATGATCAACATGTTGTAGTCGGTATTTACGTCTTCTGGGACGCCAGTAGGCTTATGTAGATGGCGATTAAGAATATCATATATCCCTTTCGTGGAATCATTCCCATCAATCCTCAATTCCGCATAGGCATCGTCCTTTGGAAGTGACGTTACCTTCAGTTCAGTGACATCAACTCCCTGGTCTTTCTTTCGCGTGTATTCAGGTAATTCATTTGCTTTGGCATGGAGTATTGATTCAGTAACGTAACTTTCCTGCTCCTTCTGTAATCTGAAATATTCAGGTGAGTCTTTTGAATCTCCCGCCTTTTTCGTCGGCTCACTCTGATGTTCCCTCGTTAACACAGCATAACTGTGCTCAGCCTTGCTACGTGAGTTTGCTGTAGTACTTGTGTCATGTTGGAGGCCCATATATTTAGATTCTGATGTATTCTTACTTGGTATGACGTCATTCTCGGATAAGTCAATCGATACATATGCGTGTACTGCAAGAGGTTTGCGTTGATTTTCACCATCACCTGGGTAACTAGCATATGCGTATTCATGTGTTTCTGCTGCCATGTCGTGCTTTGTGTTGTATTCCGAGTCACCATGTGCCGTACCTATGTCCACACAATTGTTGTCCGATATTGCTATGCTGTGGATTCCATCTTTAAAAAAACAAAGTTTAGACTTCCTAAAGAAACTGTTTAAATAATTATGACAGAAATTACAATAATGAAATTAACATACGGTAATTTGTTATTATTACTATATCATTATTACCATCATTATCATTATTATTATTATTATCATCATCATCATCATCATCATCATTATCATCATAATCATTATCACCACCACCATCAACATTTGGTGGCGGTGGCGGCGGTGGTGGTGGTATTAGTAGCAGCAGCAGCAGCAGTAGTAGGCTGGTATGTAAGAGTATATTGCTAAGTGTTAAGTACACTTTTCTTTACAATGAACTGATTATATACCTATACCTGTAGTCCCATACATAGTATTGTTCACATGTGACACCATTTGAGGCCTAGTCCTAAAACAAAACACAATTTTAAAATGTAAGTATAATATTATTCTGCTATTTTTAATTTATGATTTCCTAATATTATTCAATCAGTTGTTTAGTTACTATGAAATATTACAGCCAAACAGTTGCCTGATATTTGTTTTAGTTTATCAGTTCTGTGTCTGTCTCTTATACACATCTAGATGTGTATAAGAGACAGGGGCAATTTTTGCTGAATCTTGGGTAATTTCGACCCAGTCATTGGGTATATCAAAAATTGTGAGTGGTCACGCTGATTCTCGCTCTCTGTAACGCTTTGCCGACGCGACGCCGCCTACTGATTGTTAGAGTGGCAAACTGAACAGACCGTAAAAACAATCTGTCGTGCGAGCTTCGTCGCGTTGCGGTCACCGTGGACTCGCATCGACTGCTGACCGTCGGCGTAGTGTGTACTCGACTTAAGTTTTGGGCTTGGAGGAAACCTGATCATCGTCTGGCAAACTTGGCAGAGTTTCTTCGTAACCATCACGTGCTTTACCTGTAGGCTTTTTCGACTCGGGAATCGGTTTCATGTCTAATTTCCCATATCTATGATCATCAGTGACGTTTTTATCCAATTTTAGTGACGTCAAGTTAAGTTGGTCGTATTCCTCGGACTGTTCATCAAACGGAAGGGTCATGATCAACTTGTTGTAGTCGCTATTTACGTCTTCTGGGAGGCCAGTAGGCTGAAGCAGATGGCGATTTAAAATATCATATGGCCCTGCGTGGAATCATTCTTATCAATTCTCAATTCGGCATAGGCATCGTCATTTAAAAGTGACGTTATCTTCAGTTTAATGACATCACCATCCTGGTCTTTCTTTTGTGTGTATTCAGGTAATTCATTTGCTTTGACATGGAATGGTGTGGCGTCAATTTCCTGTTCCTTCTGTAATCTAAAGTACACAGGTGAATCTTTTGAATCTCCCGCCTTTTCCTTCGGCTCACTTTGATGTTCCTCTGTTAACTCAGCATATCTGTGCTCAGCGTTGCTCTGAGTTACACGTTGACGTGCGTTTGCTGTGGTACTTGCGTGATGTTGGAGGCCCATATATTTAGATTGTGATCCATTCTTGCTTGGTATGACGTCATTCTCGGGTAAGTCATTCGATACATGTGCGTATACTGCAAGAGGTTTTCGTTGATTTTCACCATCACCTGGGTAACTAGCATATGCGTATTCATGTGTTTCTGCTGCCATGTCGTGCTTTGTGTTGTATTCCAACTCACCATTGTTGTCCGATATTACTATGCTGTGGATTCCATCTTTAAAAAAACAAAGTTTAGACTTCTTAAAGAAACTGTTCAAATAATTATGACAAAAATTACAATAATGAAATTATGATACGGTAATTTGTTTTAATCTTTCTATAAGGTCTATTATTACCATCATCATTATTATCATTATTATCAAAATCATCATCATCATCATCATCATCATCATCATTATCACCAGCACCATCAACATGTGGTGGTGGTGGTGGTGGTAGTAGTAGTAGTAGCAGCAGCAGCAGCAGCAGTAGTAGTAGGCTAGTATGTAAGAGTATATTGCTAAGTGTTAAGTACACTTTTCTTAAAAATGAACTGATTATACCTATACCTGTAGTCCCATAGATATTATTGTTCATATGTGACACCATTTGAGGCCTAGTCCTAAAAAAAAAACACAGTTTTAAAATGTAAGTATAAATATTATTCTGCTATTTTTAGTTTCTGATTTCCTAATATTATTCAATCAGTTACTATGAAATAATACAGTCAAACAGTTGCCTGATATTTGTTTTAGTTTATCAGTTCTGTGTAGTAGGCCTATACTTCCTAATGTCGACTCGCCTTTGGTTTGGGCGACTTCGATAGTGACCTGAGTATAGCAATGCATCAACATTTACTATTCTAGAAATAGAGAACTTAAGGGCCGAGGCATGAATGCTGTAAATGTAGCAGTATATTATAATATTAATCTTTGAGTACATAAAATACCTACAAGGGATTTGCTTAGGTCCATTTTTTCTCTTAGTTTGGATTACTCTGGCTACTAATTATATAGTATGCGACAAAGAAAACAAAATAGACAAAACTAACTTTAGTTAACAAAATAATATTATTGATTGGACATTGCATATCATCGCTAACTTAATGAGAAGCATGTAAAAACAATGATTCCTAAACATGGGATGGGGGTTTCTTTGAGAGTCGAAATTATTGACTGCTTGGCATCTTAGTGAATTTTGAGGGTTTTGATAAGACAGGAGGACTTTGGTTACCAGAAAGGGTTTGCTTGAAAAAGGATTTCGGAAGAGGCATAGAAGCCACCCTGGTGAGCTGATTTACTTATTCGGTTTTAGTTGTAGAGACGGAAGTTTGTAGCTTATACGCCTGTCCTCGGAAGGTGCTTATTCGCGTCAATTAGGGTTCAAACAAACAAGGATAAAATATTTAGGGTAATAATAATCATTATTATAATCATCATCATCATTATCATCATATGTTTCTTCCGTTTTGTAATCGTAATCTACTTTATAAATGGTGGTCTTGTGGAATCAAATTTATTGACCGAAGTAGCCTGCATAAAACAGAGCATACTACCCCTTGTACACTGCTGAGGATTTTTTGTTTTCTCTTATGGCCAAAAATTCAGGCGGTATGTTAAGAAATATGTTAATAGAAAAACGAATTATTGGCAGTACTATGGCTACGCAAAATTCCTCGTATGTAAAATACAAATCCAATATAATACAACATTTTTTTTCCTTTTCATATCCAATTGCAAGTACATAACTCGCCACTTACTTGATAGAATTATTATTAGAGTCTCTTTTATGAGGCTTGAGGAGTGGAGCTGTAAGTAGTCGTAAGAAAAGAAAAACACTTACAGTGACAGGACTTGAACGCAAGACCGTGGGATTGAAAAGTAAGCAGTTCCACTCCACTCTATTCTATTTATCCCTCATATTTATTGGTCTAGTTATTAAACCATTTTTTTTTCAGTTTGACATCAGGTAATCTCTATTTTTGCTATTATTTTGTGTATATGTTTTTATTTGTCATTACAGTATCTATTTTTTTATTTGCAACTAACATGATACCTATTAAATAATTACTCTATATTTTCTGCAGTAACCTTTTGAAATTCAAAATAATAAGTAAGTTTCACATTAAAATCAATTACATCTTTATCAAATTTTATTGATACGAAAAACTATTGATCGTTCCGGATTGTCAATCACACTCAACAACTGACAAATCCGAGCGTCGCTAAGATCACGCGCTTGTCCCACAAATGCACGTGTGTTCCACAAATGCACAGTATCTATGAGACCTTAGTAGGAATATCTAAGGGGTCGGGGTTGGTGGCGTTACTCAAAATCTTTG
>NW_022730333.1:21355-23707 GCF_011630105.1 Anneissia japonica | reverse complement strand
GGTGTGCGCCAATTTAGGGGTTACAAAAGCTTATTTAATCATTTGTATACTCTCTATAATAGTCACCGACACCACGAACAGACAACCTTTCAGTTAGTTATCAGAAAGACGCGCGTGCGGCGTTGCAACCGTTGTGATCGACTAGGTTATAAGGCTAGCTGGCGTAGTGCTAGACGTAAAGACTGGATTCCCTAACTTTTCTATGCATAGCGCTTTATTCTTCTTGCAGTATAACTTGGAATAGGCTATACGCATGCATCAAATGTAGAATTATTACTAAAAACATAGCAGAAAGAGACACATCATCAGTTTCCGTCTGTTTATGCACAGCCTTCCTCTCCACGAAAATGTTCAGGCAGTTAAAATGTTAGATTTAATAAAGTTTTGCTAACAATTTTTAAAACTTTTCAAACTTACTTGCCTTGTTATATTTTTTGTGTCATTATATTTGTTTAAACAGATAATCATAATCGCATTTTTAATAATTGTTTTCAAGAATAAAATACTTGCCCCTTTTTCGTTTTCTTTTTCATGAGAAACAAAATCATTACGATTATGCCAGTCAATATTAATAAAAACGCAATCGATGCTGTAGCTGTAATGATGGCCATATTGTTATTTTTATCGTCTCTTCCATCTCGTTTACCTTTGTAAATATATAAAAAGATTGTTAAATCGGTTAATTGATATTTTGATTAATTGATTGATAGATAGATAAATGTATAGATAATTGGATGGTCAAATTGATGGATAGATGATGAAAGGATAAATGGAGAGAGAGGGATGGATCGATCAATTAATGGAATGATCGATGAATATATAGATAATTGAATGGTTGAAATGATGGATAGGTGATGGATGGATAAATGGAGAGATAGTAGAATGGATTGGCTGGTTGGATAGTGGGCGTGTGGGTGTGTGTGAGTGGGTTGTTTGTTTGGTTGGTTGGTTGGTTGGTTGGTTGGTTACTTGATTGGTTGACTGGCTGGTTGGTTGGTTAGTTGATTGGTTTGGCTTACTGTCTGTCTGACTGACTGGCTGGCTGGCTGGCTGGCTGGCTGGCTGGCTGGTTGGTTGGTTGGTTGGTTGATTGGTTTGGTTGGTTGGTTGACTGGCTGGCTGGTTGATTGATTGGTTGGTTGGTTGATTGATTTAACTGGCTGGCTGGTTGGTTGGTTGGTTGGTTGACTCGCTGGCTGGTTGGTTGGTTGATTTGTTGGTTGGTTGTTGGTTAATTGACTGACTGATTGATTGATTGACTAATTGATTGATTGATTGATTGATTGACTCATTCATTTGTTAGTAGGTTGAATGATTGATTTATTTGAGCATCAGTACTGAAGATTAGGTGATTAATGGAAACTCTAACATTGCATTTAAATAATATGAACTTACAACCTTGAACTATTTTAAGGTTGAAAGAAACCGTAGGCCTACTAAAATAATAATAATAATAATAATAATAATAATAATAATAATAATAATAATAATAATAATTTAAATTTATATAGCGCATATTGTGCAGTGCCTCTATAATTATAATGCCTCTACATAAAATTGTAAAACAAAAAGCATGATGACTATACGATTAGTGGCCGTACGTTTATTTATTTTTTCTGATTTATCTCCATCGGTTTTGAGTGTAGTCATCTTATTATGATGTTTTTTGTCCGCTTTACCTCCGGAACCATATTGGCGAGCGTTAAAAACAAGCCGATATTATGGATGTGGGTTGCAGCACCCCTTGCCTTAACCGCTGGGCAATTCAACTCGCTTTCATTAATTGATTGATTGATTGATCAGTCGATTCTTACATTAAATCATTAATTGATTCATTCATTGATTCGATTTATTGAACTACGAAATTGTATTTAATTAAATAATGTGAATGTTAAGGTACAAAGATTGTAGGTCTAACTATACCACCATTAGTGACTGGACTGTTGTTACCTCCTTGTTCCTCATCATTGGTTTTGGGTGTAGTCATCTTACCACCATCTTCGTCTTTTATACCTGAAATTGAATGATTATTTATTTAATTGATTGATTTATTAATTTATTTATTAACCGATTGATCAGTTAGTCGGTAGGTAGACCGATTGTTAGTTTGGTCGGTTTAACGACTTGTTAGTTCGTTAGTTGTTAGTTGGTAGATAAGTTGGTTGGTTTTAATCAGTTGGTCGGTCGGTTGGTTGATACATATATTTATTAATAATTCGAGTTATAAGTAGAATAATTAAATTAATTGATTGATTTATTTATTTATTTATTATTTAATTAATTAATTGCTTTCTTGAATAATTGAATAGTAAAATAATGGATTGACTGGTTGAAAAATTAATAAACATATCA
>NW_022730333.1:20490-21215 GCF_011630105.1 Anneissia japonica | reverse complement strand
ATAGATGGTTGGATAGATCTGTTGGGCGGATGGATTGTTGGTGTACATGGTGTGAGATTAGCATAGCTCAGTTGGCTAAGTTGGTGGTAGTCACTTTGTGTGCATATTCTAGATCTTCAGTTTACATCGCTGCGCTTCTTGTGTTTCAAATGATTGATTGATTGATTAACTAATTAAACTACAACATTTTATTCAATTAAATAATGTGAACCAAGTATTTTAAGGTAGAAAGAATGAAGTAGTCATTAGTGACCAGACTGGTATTTCTTTCTTGTTCCTCAACATCGTTTTTGTGTGTAGTCATCTTATCATCATCTTTTCTGTCGGTTTTACCTGAAATTGATTGATTATTTATTCATTTGACTAATTGATTAATTAATCTATTGATTGATTGATTAACCGATTGATCAGTTATTCGGTAGGTACATTGTTTTTTTTCCCCCTTTTTTTTTTTTTTTTTTGTTGATTTTAACCATTAGTTAGTTGGTATAGTAAGTTAAAATTTATGTCCCCTTATAATAAAAACTACTAAAATGTACAACAACGTTTGTCATTTATCTTCAATTAAAAATTAAGATATTTAGTAGACAAATAGATAAACCCTTACTTATAATTCATAAGGAATAGGTTTACTGCAGGCCCGTATCCAGAGGGGGGGGGGTGCGTTGGGTGCGTACGCACCCCCCCCCCCCCAAATCGAAAAACGTCCCCTAATTATAACAACA
>NW_022730333.1:8235-17348 GCF_011630105.1 Anneissia japonica | reverse complement strand
TGTGTCCGCATCTCATGTTTTACGCCTGTCTCTTATACACATCTAGATGTGTATAAGAGACAGCAACAAAACAATCAACGAAATTGAACCTATTCTCAGCTAAACTTTGCAATTCAAGTATGCTCTGGACGTGACTATGTGCAACCTCTTTACAGAGGGCGCACTCCCGTAACTATTTTCATTATTAAATGAAACAATAATAATAATAATAATAATAATTTTAATTTATATAGCGCATATTGTGCAGTGCCTCTATAAATATAATGCCTCTACACAAAATTGTAAAACAAAAAGCATGATGACTATACGATTAGTGGCCGTACTTTTATTTTTTTCTTGTCTATCTCCATCGGTTTTGAGTGTAGTCATCTTATTATGATGTTTATTCAATAGATTGATTGAGTATTTCAATTTACTTAATTATTGATTAATCAATTTATCACTTAGTTGATTGATTGATTGATTAATTGATTGATTTTATGATTGATTGATTGATTGATTGATTGATCGATCGATCGATCCATCGAATGGTTTGGCTTACTGGCTTGATTGAATTATTGATTAATCAATTTATCACTTAGTTGATTAATCAATTTATCACTTAGTTGATTGATTGATTGATTGATTGATTGATCGATTGATTGATTGATTGATTGATTGATTGATTGATTGATTGATTGATTGATTGATTGATTGATTGATTGATCAATTGGTTTGGCTTACTAGCTGGCTGGCTGGCTAGCTGGCTGGTTGGTTGATTTGTTGGCTGGTTGGATGATTGGTTTGGTTGGTTGGTTGGTTGGTTAGTTGACTGGCTGGCTGGTTGGTTGATTTGTTGGTTGGTTGATTGGTTTATATATTAGGTAAAGCGGAAAAACAAAGACAAAATACATCATAATAATAATATATATTATTATTATTATTATTATTATTATTATTATTATTTTAGTAGGCCTACAGTTTCTTTTAACCTTAAAATACTTCAAGGTTGTAAGTTCACATTATTTAAATGCAATGTTAGAGATTTCATTAATCCTTAGTACTGATCCTCAAATAAATCAATCCATCATTCAATCTACTAACAAATGAATGAGTCAATGTTTATTCAATAGATTGATTGAGTATTTCAATTTATTGAATTATTGATTAATCAATTTATCACTTAGTTGATTGATTGATTGATTAATTGATTGATTTTATGATTGATTGATTGATTGATCGATCGATCCATCCATCCATCGAATGGTTTGGCTTACTGGCTTGATTGAATTATTGATTAATCAATTTATCACTTAGTTAATTTATCACTTAGTTGATTGATTGATTGATTGATTGATTGATTGATTGATTGATCGATCAATTTGTTTGGCTTACTCGCTGGCTGGCTGGCTAGCTGGCTGGTTGGTTGATTTGTTGGCTGGTTTGATGATTGGTTTGGTTGGTTGGTTGGTTGGTTAGTTGACTGGCTGGCTGGTTGGTTGATTGGTTGGTTGATTGGTTTATATATTAGGTAAAGCGGAAAAACAAAGACAAAAAACGTCATAATAATAATATTTATTATTATTATTATTACTATTATTATTATTATTATTATTATTTTAGTAGGCCTACAGTTTCTTTTAACCTTAAAATAGTTCAAGGTTGTAAGTTCACATTATTTAAATGCAATGTTAGAGATTTCATTAATCACCTAATCCTCAGTACTGATCCTCAAATAAATCAATCCATTATTCAATCTACTAACAAATGAATGAGTCAATGTTTATTCAATAGATTGATTGAGTATTTCAATTTATTGAATTATTGATTAATCAATTTATCACTTAGTTGATTGATTGATTGATTGATTAATTGATTGATTTTATGATTGATTGATTGATTGATTGATCGATCGATCGATCCATCGAATGGTTTGGCTTACTGGCTTGATTGAATTATTGGTTAATCAATTTATCACTTAGTTGATTGATTGATTGATTGCCAACCAACCAATCAACCAGCCAGCCAGCCAGCCAGCCAGTCAACCAACCAAACTAACCAACCAACCAACCAAACCAATCAACCAACCAACCAATCAACCGACCGACCGAATTGACTAATTGACTGACTGACTGACTGACTGACTGACTGACTGACTGACTGACTGACTGACAGACTGACAGTTAGGTAGACCGATTGTTTGTTTGGTTGGTTTAACGACTTGTTAGTTCGTTAGTTGTTAGTTGTTAGATAAGTTAGTTGGTTTTAATCAGTTGGTCGGTCGGTTGGTTGATACATTTATTTATTAATAATTCGTGTTATAAGTAGAATAATTAAATTAATTGATTGATTTATTTATTAATTATTTAATTAATTAATTGCTCTCTTGAATAATTGAATAATAAAATAATGGATTGGCTGGTTGAAAAATTAATAAACATGTCAGAGCCTGTCTCTTATAAGAGACAGGGGCGGGCGGGCGGACGGACGGACGGACGGAATGATTGATGAATAGATGGTTGGATAGACGGTTGGGCAGATGGATTGTTGGTGTACATGGTGTGAGATTAGCATAGCTTAGTTGGCTAAGATGGTGGTAGTCACTTTGTGTGCATATTCTAGATCTTCAGTTTACATCGCTGCGCTTCTTGTATTTCAAATGATTGATGGATTGGTTAACTAATTAAACTACAACATTTTATTCGATTAAATAATGTGAACCAAGTATTTTAAGGTAGAAAAATTGAATTAGTCATTAGTGACCAGACTGGTATTTCTTTCTTGTTCCTCATCATCGGTTTGTGTGTGTCATCTTATCATCAACTTTTCTGTGGGTTTTACCTGAAATTGATTGATTATTTATTCAATTGACTGATTGATTAATTGATTGTTTGATTGATTGATTAACCGATTGATCAGTTATTCGGTAGGTAGATTGTTTTTTGTTTTTTGTTTTTTTTGTTTTTTCCTTTTTTGTTTTGTTTTTTGTTTTAACTATTAGTTAGTTAGTATAGTAAGTTAAAATTTATGTCCCCTCATAATATAAACTACTAAAACGTACAACAACGTTTGTCATTTATCTTCAATTAAATATTAAGATATTTAGTAGACAAATAGATAAAGCGTTAATTATAATTCATAAGGAATAGGTTTACTGTATATTTCCTGATAATTATTGTCAATGATGTTTGTTGTAACTTTTATTGTAACTTTTATTGCTTCTCTTTTATAACAGAGGCACAGCCGTAAAGACGTGCAACAATAACAAAATCAGTAAAAACTTAATTACTGTGATAAAATATAGTAAGAAAATACTGCGGTAGAACGAAATATAAATTTTAAAAAAGGGTTTACAAAAATAGTAATAGAGATAAAAATAAATACTAATACTAATAATATAAGTAAGTTGGTTAATACATCACTTATACACACATACATATACACATACACACAAACATATATATACACATATACATATATATATACAGTATACATATACATGTAATAAAATAAATTCTTTTGATTATGTACATAATTTTAAGTTGGTAACGTTTAGTATCCTTTTAAATGTGCCGTTGAACATTTTAATTGATTATGAAATTTTATTTTTGAATTCATATTTTACCCACCGAAATCACAGAAGCGAAAGTTGCCTGTGCTACTCCAGCCTGTGCTGAACCCTACGTAGTTAACTGCAAGCATAAACGCAGGCTTTCCGTTTAATCCTACGGCAATATAATGTTGTTTTTGTAATTTTCATTATTACATAAATAAATGGAATGCCACTTTTTTCCACTACATATAATAATTAATATCAATGTTCAAATCTTTACTTACCTGAAGTATTATTTGTACACTTTTCCACGCATGTATTGTCACACACCATCTTAAAGTCTTTGCAAACTATAAAAAAAAAAATGAGACAAACAAAATATGACAGAAAATAAATCTTTAATAATAGCAAGCTGCATAACCACATAGGCCTAACCAAAATCAAAGATTTTTGTCACTTCAATAACACATTTTTTTTTAAAGATAAGTTATGATATCTGTCATGTCACTGCCAGAGTGACGTAACACATTATCTCTAATATGCTGCTGACCCTAATTGACCCTGGAATATTAATCAAATTTTTTGGCCAGCACCATAGGCCCGTAGTCAGAACGGAGTTAGAACGTTAAAAATAACATCTACGATTAGGTGTTCAGACTTCAGAACGTTAGGGATAGAGGAACGAAGAAGCCTTAGGTAGATAACCAATAAACCTTAATGTTCGGTCACTGATGTTCGGTCACTATATATGAATTGACGTCTGTTTTGTTTCGAACCTACATTTTTCTATATAAAGTGTATAAAAACTCCAATAATTGCCTTACCAAGGAATGTCAACTTTAGTCGGAGAAAAAATAAAACTAGACAGTAAATATTTGATTAACTTTTATATGGGATATTAATGGCATACCTGTTCTACAATGGCCTTGGCAAAATGTTTCGCTGTCTGTCCTTGGTTTGCTGGCGTGTTCCGCTTCACACTTCCCTATGCACACTACAAGAAATAAGGCATAAAAGAAACGTTATATCTTATGCTATATAACAGGCTACCCATACCACATTACAAGCGACCTTTGTTAATTTAAAATGTGAATGACTAGTCATCTTCAAAGGATGATGTAACTAAAATAATTACAGTAAAACAAATTATTATCCCAGCTCTATCAATGCTAATGACGTACCTTGGCTACATCCTCTGCGTTACTGCTGGGCAGTGGGGATTATCGGTGGTGGAGTTTCTGGCGACCATGGCCTAGTTTTTCACTATCGCTTTGGTTTTATGTATAGTCCACAAAACCAATAACATCATCTTACTTTTAGAGACAAATATGCCTATAGTTATCTGCTTCTTCATTTAGACCTACAATTTATTTTTTCATCCGTATTTCCTTAAAATGGAAAAGCACGTGGAGGTTTTTTGCATTGTGCGCATATATGCCTTTAGATTTTATAAGTAGTGTGTATTTTTAATCAGGTGTTATAACTTTTCAGTTTTATCTTCACATTGGCTTAGACAATAATCTTGCAGGCCAGCATTTTGAATTGTTAGAAATTATTATTATAAATTGTAGAAGGCAAATTACCAGTCATTTGGATAACTAGAATAGCAATAAAGGCCTGTTTATACTTTAACGATAACGATAAAAAAGCTAAAAGCAATTGTTCATATAGAAAATAAAAGAAATAAGAGAAGTTTTTACACTAGAACGATTCGATAACGATTTATCAGTTATGCGATAACAACATATTTTGACAAATCAAATCAGATGACATCATAATCATGGAAAACATTAAAATCGTAGTAGTAGCAACGATTTTATTGTTTGTCACAGAAGCGAAAGTTGCCTGTGCTACCCCAGCCTGTGCTGAACCCTACATAGTTAACTGCAAGCGGGCTGGGTCGCAATACCGCATAAACGCAGGCTTTCCGTTTAATCCTATGGCAATATAATGTTGTTTTTGTAATTTTGTTTAGAGGCGTAAAAACGATTTTCATTATTACATAAATAAATGGAATGCCACTTTTTTCCACTACATATAATAATTAATATCAATGTTCAAATCTTTACTTACCTGAAGTATTATTTGTACAAATAAAAACTCCAATAATCATTGACTTACCCATGAATGTCAACTTCAGTCGGAGAAAAAATAAAACTAGACAGTAAAAATTAAGTTGATCAACATTTATATAGGATATTAATGGCATACCTTCTCCACATTTGTCTTGGCACATTGTTTCGCTGTGTCTCCTTGTTTTGCTGTGTTTCCCTTCACACACCTTAAGGCACACTACAAGAAATAAGGCATAAAAGAAACGTTATATCGTATGCTATATAACAGGCTATACCCCATTACAAGCGACCTTTGTTAATTTAAAATGTAAATGACTAGTCATCTTCAAAAGATGATGTAACTAAAATAATTACAGTATCCAAATATATAATGCACTGATGATACCGGATGATGACAGAAAATTCTATTATAAATTTATATTCCTTAATCATTAATATTTTCTCCAAAAAACACGCAACGGAGTTTTTTTCTGTTGTAATCATGGAGTAGAATTTAAACGTTTTAAATAGGCCTGTCATTTTTATTTTTTTACAGACATTGTATCATTAACCAGTCAGATAAAATATAGAAAGCAAAACTTACCTTCGTTGGACAGAGAATTGGACATAGGAACATCACAAATGTTTGGACAAGTAGGCATTTTACTAGTTAAGCATAGGCTTACATCACATGCATCTGTCATAGTATTAGGCTTACTATAAAAATACAACCGACAATGTATATTAATCGACGATATATTTTAAAGAATAAACATCACACTATCATTATTCTTTTTCAAGGCTCTTTGGTTTAGCCTATTTTATTCAATGACAGACATTTCCATTTCTTTTAGAAAAATGAAGAGTTTTTCTTCTTCAGTGTGGTGTGACGTGACATTCAATTTAGCAGCGTCATCGGACCTCTTGTTTCTACAACAATAAATTAAATAATACTTGCGCGTATTCTTTTAAAGCACAGGTGGGCAAAGTGCGGCCCGTCAGCGATTGTTTTATGGCCTGCGACAATTAATTAAAAACCCTATGTTTGCGGCCCGCCAATCAAAATTGTCTAAAAAACACCTTGGTTTTTACAGTCCGACACCAATCATATGTAAAAAGTAACATTGAAACTGAGAATAAAGTGATGTAAAAGCAGTGCTTCGAGGTTTTTGGAAGCTCACTGGAAATGTCAAAGTTTGGGTGCGGCCCTCAGTGTTAAATCAAAAATTCACTTTGGCCCTCCGACCGATTTTTATGCCACCCATGTTTTAAAGGAATTGACCCCGCGCTTAGTCACTAAAAATTCCTGTTATGCAATATTTAATTGCAATGTGTAGGGGACTGGTCTATAAAAGTATAAAGTCTAAATTACTAAACTATAATCGATGAGTCCTATTTATGACTATTGACTACATTAGATTATAATTTAGTAGCTACCAATGATTTTTAATCTAATGCACATTGTTATCTTGCTCGATCTTATCATGGCTAACAGGTTTTACGTCATTAGCGGCGGATCCCACAGACGTCCCCCTAAAATTCAAAATTGTATATAAAATGGACGAAAATAATATTTATTCCAACTTAAGTCTGATAGTGTCATTTGCGGTAATCTACAGCAGTGGTGGCGCCAGGATTTGCCCGACGGGGTGAGCGAGGTCCCCGACTGGGAGCGCGGGCTGTGTCCCCGACGAAAAAAATGGGCGTAGTCGGGCGTCGCTCAAAATCTCTCAAAAAAAAGCCCCAGAAAAATACAACAATATTTAGGGATTTCAAAGGCTTTTTCAATCAATTTTTGAGTCTGTTATGGAGAAAATACATACCGGTATACATTTGTTTTCTCCCCAACGAATTGTGGTTTTTCTCCCCGACGAAGGGTGTATCAGCTCTCACTGCCGATCGCGTATTTTTTTTTTTTCCTGCAGTACACATAAGCAATATCAATTTATTTTAGTCAATCAGAATATAGGAAGCTCACGACGACGTCGGACATATTCATTAAATAATTAATCAGGAGCCTCACTCCGCTGCTACATTCGTCTCGCAGGGGCAAAACGAAAGCTTTTACATGTTAGTAATAGTAGGGTGGGCAATTAAGGAGAGCACTGGGTTACAATTCATAAGGTGGGTTATTAATAAAAAGCACTGGCTTACTATTTATAGAGTGATTTATTAAAAGCAGTGAGTTACAAACTATAGGGTAGGTTATTAACAGCACCGGTTACTATACACTTTTATTTTTATAAGAACACTGAGGCTGAAATTGTTTAAAATTAAAAACAAAATAAGAACAAATTAAGGCTGAATTAAAATATTCTAGGTATAGGACTCCAGGTGCGGATCCTGTAGGGGAACGGGTAGGTACGCCCCCCCCCCCCCCGTTTTGCCACTAAATTATAAAATTTCAAGGCATATTGAAATTAGCGCTCTCACTTTTCATTCTGAATATGTTGTGCACCTGTCTCTTATACACATCTAGATGTGTATAAGAGACAGGTTAGGAGGCCCCCCCCCCCCCCCCCCCCCCCCCTTAAAAGAAATATGAATCCGCCCCTGAACTCTGACCACTACACACTTGCCTGTAGTAGTTTGGGAAAATGATGATTGATGATAATGATAATAAACATTAGGTTCTCTTCGATGGTCAATATATGTTTGTCTTCACTGAGCACAGTACTGTACATCAATTAAATTCTGTGGACTGATCATCGTTATCCCACACACAAGGAGGGTCCTTACTCGACTCGCGAATATTTTTTCATCAGAGCTTATGCCCTTTGATCAGAACGATTATGTTTTTACCAATCGTGGGCTTCCTATGTTCTGATTGGCTAAAAGAAATCTGTAATGCTTACGTGTACTGCAGGGAAAAAAATCGCTTCCCGCGCCTCCACTGGTGCCACCCATAATCTGGAGGTGCCATAATCATACATTTTCTTATATCAGTCCCAACCATTATGTGGCTAAGGTGGTCTAGATTCTCCATCTGTGAAAGTCCCTCTACTTCGTGTTCCTAGTTCGACCACTGGTCGTAATAACGTAATCCTAATAGCGTAATTTGGTGTTAAAAAGGGGTTTTTTTAGAACGACATAATTTTTAACTAAATACATTATCCTTACATACGTTGTTCCAACCTAATCATAGCTAAATTACCATGGATTAAAGATGAAACTAAGATGAAGAAAACATTGTATTTTACTAGAGACGATGGCATTATGACCTTGTTATTTCTCTTACTGCTTAATGTGCTTTTGATGTATACAATGACTATTTTCTTAAAGTGGTATTTTAGTTAATGTATTTCCAGCCTTCAACAATGTTTAACTTAACAGGAAATTTAGCAAGAAGGAAACAATGAAAATGCGCTTATTCTATTTATTCATAACACAGGCTTGGCCGGCAAATTTGTTTGACTTGCATGATAAATTTATCATTATTATTATCAATAATCACTTTATTAAGAAAAGAAAGACATGAAATACACACACACACACATATATATACACATATATATATACACACACAC
>NW_022730333.1:0-7783 GCF_011630105.1 Anneissia japonica | reverse complement strand
TTAAAAAAATTATGGATCCGCCCCTGAACTCTGACCACTACACACTTGCCTGTAGTAGTTTGGGAAAATGATGATTGATGATAATGATAATAAACATTAGGTTCTCTTCGAGGGTCAATTATATGTTTGTCTTCACTGAACACAGTAGGTCCTACTGTAGATCTATTAAATTCTGTGGACTGATCATCGTTATCCCACACACGAGGAGGGTCCATACTCGACTCGCGAATATTTTTTCATCAGAGCTTATGCCCTTTGATCAGAACGATTATGTTTTTACATCATCGTGGGCTTCCTATGTTCTGATTGGCTAAAAGAAATCTGTAATGCTTACGTGTACTGCAGGAAAAACTGGTGCCACCCATAATCTGGAGGTGCCATAATCATACATTTTCTTATCTCAGTCCTAACCATTATGTGGCTAAGGTGGTCTAGATTCTCCATCTGTGAAAGTCTCTCTCTGGGCCCTCTACTTCGTGTTCCTAGTTCGACCACTGGTCGTAATAACGTAATCCTAATAGCGTAATTTGGTGTTAAAGGGGGTTTTTTAGAACGTCATAATTTTTAACTAAATACCTTATCCTTACATACGTTGTTCCAACGTTAACGTATTTTTTGACCTAATCATAGCTAAATTACCATGGATTAAAGATGAAATTAAGATGAAGAAAACATTGTATTTTACTAGAGACGATGGCATTATGACCTTGCTATTTCTCTTACTGCTTAAGGTGCTTTTGATGTATACAATGACTATTTTCTTAAAGTAGTATTTTAGTTAATGTATTTCCGGCCTTCAACAATGTTCAACTTAACAGGAAATTTAGCAAGAAGGAAACAATGAAAATGCGCTTATTCTATTTATTCATAACACAGGCTTGGCCGGCAAATTTGTTAGACTTGCATGATAAATTTATCATTATTATTGTCAATAATCACTTTATTAGGAAAAGAAAGACATGAAATACACACACACATATAATCATATATATATACATATATATATACACATATATATATATATATATTTATTTATACACATATATATATACATATATATACACACACATATATATTTGTATATATATGTATATATATATAATAACCTGGGTCAATGCTCATTAAATCAATTGAAAGGCCAAAGTCATACTAAAATCACATCACAAAATATTGAGAAACCTTTACAAATAACAGTTATATTAATTTTAACAATAGAACTAAAAAAATTCAAGATAAGAAATGAAACAATCCAAAATTTACAAGGCGTCATCATTGTACACATTTGTTATACCAATGATTAATTTATTTTAAACCGATATATAAATATTATTTGTGGGCCATTTTTGCGTTATTATATTTATAGTCATACAAAATGCATTAACCAAAAACATTTAAAATAACCAGACTGACTGCCATTTAATGTTTGTATTTCTTACTATAAAGCATTGTAATGATACGACGAAATAGTAAAATTCGCAAACAAAAGGTATTTAATGTTTTTGCTTCCATAGTTTATAGTCCTTGAACTTCTTTATTGGTACTGAATTCAATATAAAGGCTTTTATTAGAATTGAATTATTAGATGCCCTAATTATCAAATATGTAGTACGTACACTTTGTTAGTGTGTTCGCAATATGTAAACTAACAACCACTTATGCTCGCCGCACACATAAGGTATTTGCCTCAACTATAAACTTTAGGTTACTTGTGGACCCTGGCAGTTAGTTTATGCTCGGTTTACAAAAAAAAAAGAAACATTGGTACATGTCATTGCCGACAGCTGTCGGCAATGACATGTACCTTTCATGTTGGGTATAACTTACAATTATTATATATTTATATTTAAACAATTGAAAATCGTGGCAATACGTTTTCATGTATAAAAAACCGCAAGAGCAGTATATCTAGCCCGTGTCTACTGAGGTTAAAGTACATTTAGCATAGTTCATAATTGAAACTATACTAAATTACAACCGTTTGACTGTAAACAGACACTACCTAGGTATATTTTTGCTGCGAAGCAGCCAATTCATATTCTTGACAGCAATTTGACCTCTGAAAGGTCATTGTTTGTCAAAAAACAGGGGCCTAAGACGATTGAAAAGCGGAGTTTCCTTCTTTCGTTCTGCCGGGTAAAATCAATTACTTTAGGCGACGTTTGTAGACTAACATACTCGTACCAACGTCCGCATGTCGCGCTAGCCAGGCCTAGACTAGCTAGGATGGTAGGCCTAGCCTTGAAGGGACGAAGGTCCCAATGAAAAACAACGTCGCTCCTTGATAGCTAACATTGTCTATTTAACATCACAATAATTCATTATTAGACCTATAGTTGTTTTTTAATTGTACTCCACAAATCTCAGCCGATACCTCGCATAACTCGTTAACGTCTCGTAGCTATTGTCGTGACGTCATGGCTCGCTGGCTCACACCAATTTAACCTCCTTGCTCACACACTATGCGCAGATCGATTCGCCAGCAGCGAGTCATCGCCAGCAGCAGCGAGTCGCCAGCAGAGAGATGTCACTGCAGTAAAACACTATTGTACACGGTACCAACGCTGTTCTAATATAGACAATGAGTCGTGCTCATATTATTTGTTATATTTTTATTATTCATTATTTTCACTTGACTCGCATACATAATTTTGTTCGAAGAACATTAATATGCAGTTGTACTTCGCAGCACTTCACTTGCAATTTGCAATTTCTAGTCTGTAGTCTATATTGATGTTGTTGAACTACTTACCCACTAGGCATTCCCATCATAGATAAGTTACCACGGATTAAATACGATGAAATTAAGATGAAAACATTGTGTTTTACTAGAGACGACGGCATTATGACTTCGTTATTCTCTTACTGTTTTATGTGCTTTTGAAGTAATGACTATTTTTCTTCGAGTGTATTGTTACTGTACTTCCTTAAACAATTCATGTTCAACCGAACAGAAAATTTAGCAAGAAGGAAACAATAAAGATGCGAATATTTTATTATATTTTATCAGACTTGGCTGGCAAACACGTTAATACATAAGAAAGTATAATACATACTCCAAGTATTGAAATACACGCCATCGTGTTGGGATTCAATATTTCAACATTAATTATGTCATCATCAGAAACGTTAATACATGTGTATAACAATCTAGGTCAGTATTCATTAGAACAATTGAAAGGTAAATGTCAAAGAAAAGTCACATTACAAATATTATTATGAAAACTTTACAAACAAAAACTATATTAAAAATAAATTGCAAATTGAACAATACAAAATTTCAACACAAGAAAATAAAGAATCCAAAATTTACAAGGCGGCATCATTATACACATTTCTTATATTAATGATTAGTTTCTTTTAAACCGAGACAACTTTATAGGCTTAAATATTAATTGTAGGTTATTTTTCGTTATTTATAGTCCTCATGTCTGAAACACCCAAAAATACATTAACCAAAACATTTAACATGATCAGGCTGGCTGCCATTTTACTTTGGTAATTCTTACTAAAAGCATTTATTCATACGACGAAATATTTGTTAAACTTCACATTAAAAATTTATCTAATGTTTTTGCTTCCATAGTTTATAATCCTTGGACTTCTTTATTGGTACTGAGTGCAATAAAAACGGCTATTGTTAGAATGGAATTATTGTTACTATGCCCTAATTGTCAAATATACATTCTGACAAAACCTATACAGGGGTGTTGTGTAGTGCCTACACGCTGTTAGTGTGTTCGAAATATGTAAACTAACAACCACGTTAATGCTCGTCGCACACAATAATTTTTATCATTTATATATTTTATTTTATGCACTTTTTTTTACTACAGTACATCGCGATGGAATATTTTGTTGCTAGGCCAGTTATGAACTCACGCAGGAAACTTAACGAATCTCGCTCACAGCGCTAGTTAACACAAATGAAGCTTATCTAAACCGTCCTGACAATGCCTAGAAAAGCAGAACGGTTATGAGATAACACGGTTATTGACTTTAAATAAAAGAACTGGAAAAATAAGGCAACGCTGAATTAATTCATAATAATAATGTTTACGAAACACTTTAACCTAATAAAAATTGTCTCCCAAACGTTAGGCCTACCAAGGCCTACCTAATAACCTATTACGGCGTTATCACGCCCTAAAAATTATAATGTCCTATAAGGCCGTTATAACGCCCCAGTACGAAGTTATAACGCCCTAATTTAGGTATATTCAGGTAGCCTTTTTGACTTCTTGGACATTCTTTTCAATATCAGTATAGAAAGCCAGTGGAGTTTTCACGTTACCCTCTTAATTATAATGTATTCATTGGAACAGAGTAATAAAAGTGTGATGCAAACCATTTCAGCTTCGGCTGCCGTTTTGTAGTTGTTTTTTATATGTTTATACCTGAATAAATAAATAAAAGAGTAAAAATAACTATCTCTAGTGATACATGGGATAAACACTTATATTTTAATACACTTTGCTCTAGCGGACCCAATTTGGAGCCACTTAAAATCAAGCTCCGGGGCGAAAAGAAATTGACATGTACAACCGACTTTTTTTAAAAAGCATGTTTGACGAAAAACTCGGAACAGTTAAAGAGATAAACATTTTTTTAATTTAAAAGTTTAAAAAAAAAAAGATGGTTACGCCCTAATTTTTTTCTCCCTGCCCTGGCTTTAAGAGCACAGTGATACAGAATAGGGATATCTTTATGTATCAATTTTTAATACACTATGCTCAAATGGAAAATTTAGAGGTACCGTACTCGCGCAAATAAGCGCCCGGGCGCTTAAATTTTTTTTTTTTGCACTTTCTGAGGGGCGCTTATTCAAACGGGGCGCTTATTTAAACGGGGCGCTTATGAAAACAGAGTTGAAATTGGTGAAAATCGAGGGATTCTTATGGAAAATTATTAAATTCAAGAGGCACTTTTGAATGAAAAGGACATTACGAATATGGTGGTTAGGTGGAAAAAATAATCCTCCAGAGAACATGGCTCACGACAAGAATGCGTGATTATTTACATAACAGCAAAATAGCAGATGCAATTAATGGTGGTGGGTAGTGGTTAGCTTGTTGGCCATCGGCCGATTGAGATTAACAGGATGGCAGGATCAATGTATTTTTTCTTGAAAACCCAGATGAGAATGTGTTAAAGGTCGGAAAAAGAAAAAGAGGATTAGGACTACGCATAGACAAATATGTAAAAAGTGTAAAGTTGGATATACTGTCTGTCCAGGGATCGGAGCTCTCATGTCCAAGAGAAATATCCTCATTTTGGTATTGCCCTAAAAAAAGAATGTGTTTCGCACTCTGCAGCACAGTCCAGTATTGATTGGATTATTGACTTGCTAAAAAGAAAATCTTATGATATTATTGACCGGGCGCTTATTCAGATTAGAAGGGGGCGCTTATTCAAACAGGGCGCTTATTCGCGCGAGTACGGTAGTTGCTAAATACAACGGGTTCAGCCGAGGGGCGTGGCTTCGTATGTTTACGTAATGCATAATTAATAAGGTAGGTCCAGTTGTCTGTTATCACAGAGCATAGCAAAACACAGCAACTCCATTTCACAACTAATGTTTATGGAAAAATAAGTTGTCCCTGTGTAATTTTCATTCCAAAATTAGGATCCCTGGAACATTATCAATTTATGAGGTTTACATAGAGTGAAATAATACATAGGCCTGTTAGTCATATTTTAGCGGTAGTGATTAGGCCGTACGTAATCACAGAAATAAATGAAAACAATTAAATGGCCTATACTACTAGTACTACAATATTGTACTTAGTCTGTGGATTTTCAAACCTAATCCCATGAACAAATTATCTTAGTGGAAGAGAAAATTGGCCTAATATATTAAAATTACAACTTATATTACAACATAACTACTGAAGTCAATATGTATTACTTTTTAATGTTTCACAAAATTGCTGGCTATATTACACAAAAAGAGAAGGAGAGAATGTTGAATATTTAATTAAAATAAATATAAGCTTATTAACTTTTTAATGTCTATTGCAATTTGATACAAGTGAATTGAAATGAATTGAATTGAATATAATTATGTACTAAAACAAGTATTGCATTGCATGTCTTCAGGGTGATATAGGTGACCAAAGTTTGTATTCTAATTCTTTGTAAGGTCTTCATAATACTATGAAGCTAAACATACTTAAAATAACTAAAAAGTATTATATTACTGAAATTAACAAATTAAAGGATGTGACTAAACAGTTTAAAGTTTAGAAATATAGTTAAAATAATGGGGAGGAGTGGTAGATAAAACAGTATCCAAAACGATTAGAATATAAATATTCTAAGTTAATTAACAATTAATATTGTTTTATTTATTTTTTAAATAAACAAAAACCTGCATAAGTAAGCTCACCTGAGTGTGCAATAGCAATGATAACTGCTATATATCGAAGCATTTTCTATAGGTACATTAAACTTTAGTAGAATGGAAAGCGGACTAATAAATTCACGATGCCGAAAGCAGGCTAACAACTCAGCCCTTTCCAGGTAAGAATTATTACTGGAAGCTGCCGATGGTTTTTAGTGAGGTGCAAATGCAGTTAGTGTCTGAAGATAATTGGCTTAATGTACACTTTAGTACTTAACAGGGGACGTTATCTAATGTTTACCAAGGTGGCAACTAAATAGCGCCCTCCCTTATTATTACACCATACTTTCCTGTATGCTTTATTTAAACTTCTATGTCTTACATGTTAGCATGCAAAACATGTTGGTTTTAACCAACTTTATTCATATCTACCGCTCTGTTGCTGATTGAAAATAAAGCAGAAGCCTGTTATAAAGACAGATCCAAATACTCATTGCTGGTATCAGTGACGCTTTCATCCAAATTTAGAAAAGCCAAGTTAAGATGATAATAGTTTTCGTCATCAAACGCAGGTGTGGGGATCGCACGAGTGGGGATCAGCTTATTGTTGTCGTCTGCAGTTACGTCATCCTGAACGCTACCGGTAATACAGGCTTTTCGATTTAATGTATCGTGTGAATCTTCGGTGGAATCATTCCCAACAAGCCTGAAATTACCATAGAAAACATCATTTTGAAGTGAAAGAATGTTTTGTTTGTTGACGCCCCCGTCTTGGTCTCCCTTCGGTGTGCCGTCCTCCTTTGATACTTCTGTGTTGCCCGTCTCGCTTTCCCCAGGGTGGGTAGCGTTTGAATACTCAGATTCAGCCGCCTTACTCTGAGGTGCAGGTGGATCTGTATTCGTTGCTGTAGTCGTATTATGTACGAGGAACATATAATTAGATTGTGAATCATTCTGCTTTAGTATGAAGTCACTCTTCTCCGGTTCTTTTGGCAATGTGTAGTACTCAGAAGAATCTTTTGATTCCACTGTGCTAACAGTTGGTGTGCTTTGTTCTTTACTGCCACACGGGTAACTAGTATGTTCATACCTATTTGTTTCTGTCGTTATGTTGTTTAATATGGTGTAGTCTGAGTCTGAGTCACTATCTATCTCTTTTTGCACGTGACTGTTCTCAGATATTGCCATATTGTGGATTTTATCTGTAAGTAAAACATTTATTTAATTTTTAACTACAAGACTTAACAATTATATTCGAATTTGTTTGCAAGTTGATATCAGTATTATAATTTTAATAGCACTATTATTCATCATCATTATCATATTATTTATATTTACATTTATAATTATTATTTTACTATTATTGTATTGTTACTATAGAAAATGTTAATGTTTTAAATATTATAACATAATAATATATCAAGAGTTTATAGACCTAGAATT
>NW_022730332.1:0-634 GCF_011630105.1 Anneissia japonica | reverse complement strand
CTGTGTGGTGTCAATAACCTTAAAGGTTACTTCTGACTTCTGCTTATCATGTCGGCAGGTTATGGTAATCTCTTCTTTTACTGCAACTGCTTCATCATTATACATCTTCAGTGTTGTTGATGAAGGTCTCATATTTGGCTCGTCTGTACCTTCCAGTATCTGCAGGTATCGATATGACATCACGTTGCATGAAGCACCTGTGTCTATTTGACATTTTACCGCCTTGACCTCTCCACTGGTGTTTTGTGAGTGCAGTGATACCATTAGTTTGCCTTTATTATTATCACATATAGCTCCAACTGTTTCAACATTGAAGGCTGAGTCATCTGAATCAGTGTCTTCTACTCTGTTGACAACTGCTTTTCTTGGTTTTGTTCTACACATCTCTTTGGAGTGATTCTGTAGACCACATTTTCCACACTTTTTTCCGTAGGCTGGGCATTTTTCTTTCTTAAATTCATGACCTTTCTCGCAATATCGTACCTGACCGTGTGCTGTTACTCTTTGTTGTAGTGGTTTTGCCAATGGTTTTTTTTTTTTGTTGGTTTGTCTGATTTTTAGTTCCTTTCTGACCTTAAGGTCACAAGGAACTAATGGGATAATTCGAACATGAAATGTATGTGTGTGTGTGTGT
>NW_022730331.1:0-626 GCF_011630105.1 Anneissia japonica | reverse complement strand
ACAGAGAACAAAGCGGTCAAGTATAGAGATAGTGGTGTTATAGATTAAACAATTCTTAATTAAGCAATATGGTGGGAAGCGGACTTAACTACACCATAAGTAAATGATTATGAAGTCTTAAAGAGTAAAAGATGGAATATATGAATAAGACAAAAATAAACCTGTAGGCTTATAAATAGGCTATATAATGTACAGATAAAGATAATATATACATATAAATAATAAACATATAAAAATAAAAATAAAGTGGTGTTAATAAAGAAAGCACATATCAGCTATCGATATATATATATATATATATATATATCNNNAAGAGGATCTGTCTCTTATACACATCTAGATGTGTATAAGAGACAGTATATATACGACTATATACTACCATAGGAGGAAACGATAAAAATGGAAAGGGTTAGAAATAATACCTTAAGGCAAAAAAATACTGCCGCTAAGGGGAAATTTTAACGACGTTAAGGAGAAATATAGACAAAGGATTTTTCACCCTATGAGTTAGTTAGGAGTAGTATATATATATATAACTGAATGGATTTTTATTTCTTAGACTTGTAATAATGTTCATTCTTTATGATTGTAGGAGTAAAAAGGAAGATGGCGATTCAGAGCAGGAG
>NW_022730330.1:0-648 GCF_011630105.1 Anneissia japonica | reverse complement strand
AAAAGTGACCTCTCCATCTCCATTTCACCAACAAAGGAAATGAATGAAGTATTTTTACCTACCTTGAACCTCAAAAGATCAAGAATGGTTGCTTCTATTTTTTTACCAACATTGAACATTACAAGGTCAAGAATGGTTGCTTCCACGTGTGGAATCCAGAGTCCGAGCAATCGGAAAGTACCCTTGAAGGCAATGGATCATGAAAATATAACCAAGCCCATGAAAGGAAGAGATTGACGAGCCCCCGACCCACCCGACAAAGTGATGGACACATCGACAGTGACCTCTCCATCTCCATTTCACCAACAAAGGAAATGAATGAAGTATTTTTACCTCCCTTGAACATTATAAGGTCAAGAATGGTTGCTTCTATATGTGGACTCCAGAGCCCGAGCAACCCAGTGAGTTCCATCTCCATTTCACAGACAAAGGAAATGAGTGAAGTATTTTTACCAACCTTAAACATCATACAGTCAAGAATGGTTGAATCAACGTGTGGAATCCAGAGCCCGAGCAATCGGAAAGTACCCTTGAAGGCAAAGGATCATGAAAATATAACCAAGCCCATGAAAGGAAAAGATTGACGAGCCCCCTCCCCGCCCGTCAAAGTGATGGACACGTCCGGAGTCAGTTCCATCTCCATTTCAC
>NW_022730329.1:0-847 GCF_011630105.1 Anneissia japonica | reverse complement strand
CAATAATAATAATAACAATAATAATAATAATAATAATAATAATAAATATGACTGATTTATATATCCCAAATTAGACGCGTATAATCTAGGCCTTTTACCTTTGCAAACACACAAATCGCAGCCATTCTCGTCCTGTTCGTGACCGTGCTCACAATAGATCATGCACAAGACTTCTGGACATAAGGGGTTCGCTGAAATCAATTATAGTAATTATTGAATTATAAGTGATAATTATTTATAGGTTGTATTTAGGCCTAAGATAATACAAATTCTATAATATTTCTTAGGATGAATGTCATTCTGTCCTAAAGTTTGAATTTAATGATGTCAAACTATCAATCGAGAAAATGTTTTTCCCTAAGTCATGGTCTTGTTCATGGTATTGACGGTGTTAAATTGAGTCTAGTAATGACGTCAATAACAATAATAATAATAATAATAATAATAATAATAACAATAATAATAATAATAATAATAACATTATTGATGATAATAATAATAATAATAATAATAATAATGATAATAATACAAATAAACATAATAATAATAATAATAATAATAATAATAAATAATAATAATAATAATAATAATAATAATAATAATAATAAATATGATTGACTATATATCTCCAATTAAACGTATAATCGAGACCTTTTACCTTTGCAAATACACAAATCGCAGCCATTCTCGTCCTGTTCGTGACCGTGCTCACAATAGATCATGCACAAGACTTCTGGACATGAGGGGTTCGCTGAAATCAATTATAGTAATTATTGAATTAAAAGTGATAATTATTTATAGGTTGTATTTAGGCCTAAGATAATACAAATTCTATAAAATTTCTTAG
>NW_022730328.1:0-1190 GCF_011630105.1 Anneissia japonica | reverse complement strand
AGTAGGAACTTAAACATGCTATATTTAAAGTGAGAAATGGATGGCGTAAAACTTATAGTTTGAATCTTGTAATTTGTAACCAGGACAAGCGCTCGTCGGGGTTCCAAACACTACAATAGTGCATGGGTTATGCCGTGCTGTGGCCGCCTCGGTACTAAATCGATCTGACTTGGGATATGCCTATTTTGAATGAGGTCAATGATATCAATAGCCATATAACTAATATTAATTATAGATATATGTCTAAAAGAATTATGTCAGACTTCACCAATATGCAATGCACATCTTTTAGTTTAATGAAATTTGGAGGTAATGTATTTAACCAGAATGCTCTGAGTTGTTGTTCGATAATATTGTATCAAAAGTGCCATTACCGGTATGAGATTTCTTGTATTTTGATGTGTGAAAAAGTAAGGTACGGTATCAATTACCTACCTGTGGACTAAACACGATGCATACCAGGAATATAGCGAGTCCTTGACTTCCGTTCAAAATGACGAACATATAGGAGAACAACGTCGTTGCTTTGCTGAACGCAAATACACCAAACAACCAAGTAACTCCCAATAACGGCAAGAGTATGAGGGCGCCCTTCACAGCTTTCCTGTCCTCGGAATCAAGATTATTTTAATATTTGTTTTTTTCATTTATAAATATTCATAATAGGAAAATATCATTATTATTATTAATGCTTCAGACATTTCATTTGAGTTTTTCGTCTTTTTAGTTACATGTCAATTGCATATGGAACTCAATTAGGCCCTACATTAAGCGCTTTTTAGACAAGCAATTATAATACTGCATTAACAATAAAAAATATAGTTATATCATGTAATATTAAAATGATCGTATTAAGAGGTGAAGGCTTACTATGGTAAATACCTACTTACCCAGTAATCGCAATCTCCCTCTTTTGTTGAGCTGTATTATGTCCTTTGGAACGCACGTAAATTGTCTTAGCCACTTTCAGAATAAGAGCTAAGTTGGCCTGTCAAAAATATACAACACGAGTAATGAAAATACAAATTAAAATGAGGGAAAAACTCCCAAAAACAAATGCGCATTTTGGAAAATAGACCTACACTTTTTTCTTACATACATTATCCCGATTTTGGCGTAGGACCAGTGGTGGCGCCAGAGGGGCTGGGGGGCTATAGCCCCCCGTCGGGGAAGAATAGCCCCCCCCCCCC
>NW_022730327.1:0-3263 GCF_011630105.1 Anneissia japonica | reverse complement strand
TCCCTCCGCTGATAAAGTGGCAGGTCCATTTGGTAGCATAGAGCGCTTTTTAACATGAAGTTGATCATTCAGTAGCCCTCTCCTCCGCTGATAAAATGGCAGGTCCATTTGGTAGCATAGAGCGCTTTTTAACATGAAGTTGATCATTCAGTAGCTCTCTCCCTCCGCTGATAAAGTGGAAGGTCCATTTGGTAGCATAGAGCGCTTTTTAACATGAAGTTGATCATTCCGTAGCCCACTCCCTCCGCTGATAAAGTGGCAGGTCCATTTGGTACTGACTGGTTCATTTGTACTTTTGAACAAAGAAGGTTTTGAGGAACTACTGAACTTACTGAATGAAAGTGATGCCAAATAAACAAAAAAAGGCAAATATAATAAATATGCTGTAACTCACAAAAACCCTGTCAGTAGAAGATATGACAAAGATTGTTCAGTCATATACAGCAGCCTAGGCTAGGTCCACACATGCTACATGCACATATATAATTGTAATGATGTTATAGTCACATAGCTAATTTATAAACTTAATTTATACATGCATATATATTATAAATATACTTATGTATTAAATATAATAAATTCATGGTGATGTATATGAAAATTAATATGTAACACCAGTGACAATTGCTTAATACATAAACTGTAAAGTGAAATGGATACCCTGTTTTCAGGATTAACATTATTATATAGGTTTCAAATATTTTTCTTGTTCATAAAATGGACACACACATACTTTGTTACAGTTCATATTTACTAGTTAATTATATACCACGGTTGTAAAAATGTATTTCATATATTAATAGAGCAGCCTCTCTATTCTAAGCATCATAACTGTTATTTTAAGCCAGTTAATAACTTTTTTATATATAACAAAATTTAATTTTGAATGCATAATATAGACACACCCACATATTTTCTGAGCCATAACATTGCATTGAATGAAGCTAAAATGTTACAATTCTATCTATGCCTATATATTTTAATTCAATTCAATTCAATTCAACAAAACATTTATTTTCTTCCAAAGGCAAATACAAAATTACAAATACAAAAATTGGAAGAAGGCCAGGTCCCGAGAAGTTGTTTGCAAAAACAAACATCTTGTGATGGGCAGGCCTGAAAAAAAAAAATTAATAAATTAAAAAAAATTAATAAAAATAAAAATAAATAAAAATTAAGAAAATAAATAAATAAAATATAATAAATAAATGAATAAATAAATAAAAAAAAGATATATATAGAAAAAAGGAGAGAAAGCAGCTCAAAACAAAACAGCACGACGAATTTCAACCACAGAAAGTTTAATAATTTGAGATTAAGTGTATTTTCAGTTTATTAGAAAAGGCTCTGGCAGAAACAGCATTGGTAATTGAGAATGGTAGATTGTTCCAAATAGAGGGGCCCTTATATCTAATGTTATGTTGGAAATAGTTTGTGTTGTGATTAGGGATGTGAATATCAGTTCTAGAACGCGTAGAATAATTGTGAAAAGAGGAATTAGACATAAACATGTTACTTAAATGCTTGGGAAGGATCGAATGCATGGCGGAGTATACACATATACTTTGCTGGATTAAATTAATATCGTTTAATTTTAGAAGATTTAGATTGGAAAACAGATGGGAAGAATGAGATTGTGGGGGAGAGCCAGATATGATCCTGATAGCCTTTTTTTGAAGAATTTGAAGTTTGTTGATGTTAGATGGATATGTATTGCCCTAAACAATGTTGCAGTAGTTCAAGTAAAGGAAGAATGAGAGAGCAGTAGAGAATACGAAGAACATTAGGGGGAATAAAGGAAGAGAGTCTAGATATGATGTCAAGGCTTTTGGAAATTTTACTCTCAACTTCACTTATGTGAACTTTCCATGACGGTGAGTCCACTGTCCAAGTGTACTCCTAAAAATTTTGCAGATTGAACAGAAGGTATTTCGTGATTGTTAATAAAAATTTTGTATGTTGAAATGTCGATATTTTTTAGCCTTTTGGGGGACCCAAACAGGATGAAGCTACATTTTTTGTAGTTGACTGAAATTTTGTTTGCTGAAAAGTACTGGGACATGTGAATCAAACTGGAGTTAAAAGTATCGAATAATGATTGAATATTTTGGTTAGAATAGAAAACCGTTTTATCATCGGCATAGAGAAAGAAATTGAGCAAGTTAGTGGACAGATGGATATCATTAATATATAAAATAAACAGGAGAGGACCCAGTAATATAACGTTTATCCATGTTTCAGTGGGGCTGTATTATCAATAATCTCACAAAATTTAGTACCAATGGGAGGCACTGATCCAGAGTTCACCCTGACTATGACACAGATGGGGGTCCTAGGGTATGCAGGAGGGGGCGTAAGAAGAAACCATAATTTGCGGTTGTTTTGCTGCTGGAAGGCAAATTTTAGATAGGCGGGGGGGAGGGGTCCCAGTTTTGATTCATGGAAAGTAAGTTTAGATGTCGATTAATAAAAGAATACAATCTGAAGTCATAGTTTTCCTTGTTTTATTATGGAAAATTAATAATGATGATGAAGATGTGGAGGCAGCAATGGCATAGCTAGACAGGGACAGGCCCTTGTGCAATATTAATTACTGGGCCCTTTGATATGAACTGTCAACCGAGGCATCACTAGCCCAAGTCACAGTTGGGGTTTGATGCAATAATTTCATTGCACGCATATGTTGGGTAACAAAATTTATGAATTATTTATGATATCTCTTTTTTATTGAAAGTGATATGAAATGCTCAGAATATCAGTTTAGGCATTCATTACTACTTGTATTTTCTGTCAGTTAAAAATATAAAAATAAAACAAAATGAATAATAAACAAAATAAAAAGAATACAAATAAGATAGATACAAATTATAGTAATGATGATGATAATATTAATAATTTTATCTTTCACTGATAATAATAATAAATTGCTATGTATATAGTATAAATGTTGCAAGAAACTGCTCTGTGCTTAATAACAACTAAAAAAAACATTGTCAAAGGCGGATGCAATAATGCAAAAACGAAACTCCAATCTTGTGGTAAATACAATCAAGTTCCACTTCTTAAAGTGCAAACAACTTAACCTCATACAGTATAACCTGGGACTAGAGGAACTTGATAACTAGTAATCATGGACACTCTTCTTTTCCTCTCTCCAAGTCCCTGGAAGCTCTGATGTTTTAGCTTTATACCAGCCACAGTTGATTAAATTTGAAAAACAATTTAGGTACTGATAAACGTTTTCAGTTTTTGTTAAGAATAAA
>NW_022730326.1:0-1715 GCF_011630105.1 Anneissia japonica | reverse complement strand
ATTACATCACGTTAAAGGCCTACACATTTTAAAAATTATTTATTATTTATTTATTATTGTTAGCAAATTTCGCTTCTATAAATTAAAGTCTTAAGCAGAAAGTTAGAACACGATCGAGAGGAGAGCATCTGTGTTGTAGGACGTGACGGTAGCTCGTTGGTAGTAGTCGGGAAACCAGGGAGTCACGGGTTCAAATCCTCTCAAAAACATTTTTCATACTGTTTAACTTTAGTAAATATAAATTTCCATACACTACTTTTTTTCTTCTGCTTGATTTTATGTATTTGTGTGTAATTGTACTGGTACAAATCAACTTCTCATTTTGACCATGTGTGTATAGGCCTATCTAAACCAGTGCTTTTTGATAGTGTTTGTTTATCCTGCCAATCCAGATTGCAATAAACAATAATAAAAGCCCATTGTGTTTTTATTGACTTTAATAAACTAGACTTTTAGGGCAAATAGAAAAATTTATTAGATGCCCATCACTCCTGCACGCGTCAAAAATTTGGGAAATATTGGTGCGAGAATAAATAAAAAATGTTTTTTGCCGCATCAATTATTTTAACAGCATAAAAATAACAATGCACTTCAAATAAATTTTCTTTAAAAAAGTATAAAATTAAACCAGTTTTTATACAATATTTACTATTACAGACCAAATATAAACAGTTTCTGACTCATCGATTAAAACAAAAGCGAAATAATCTATTGTTCTGATTAAAAAAAAAAGAAAAAAAAGAGTGATAATCTAATGATTTTTTTCTATGTGCCTTTAGTGTAATATAGTTAAAAAGAGTTGAAAAACAATGTCATTTTACAAAGTTAAATCACCTTCTTATTAAAAAAAGTTTATTGAGTGATTATGAGTTTATCATGAATAAGATTTGTAGTCAGAACACAAAGCAAGGACTTGTATTTCCCTTAGCAAACTCCAATATGGTCTTGATATTTAATGTTGATATTGTAGGGTCAAAAGCAGCTGGGTGCATTAATTCATAACTCATTTTAAAAAAGTTGACATTTTCATGTTTTTGATGTTTAAGATGGTTAATTGATCATCTTTTATATAGTGTTCAAAGCATTTAGCTGAGTAGCGATATTAGTTTTTAAATTGTCTTAAAGAAGTTTTCAAGCTAAACATGTAGTTCAAAATAATAAAGTTTTCACTTATTAATTTTCATAGTACTTTATTTTACTAAAAAAGTTCATGAAAGTATAACTAATAATTTAATTAAATTAAAAACATTCAGTAATGGTGCTGGTGACATCAAATATCTGCATAACTATAAATTTATTTCTGGTAAATCCCATCAGTCACAAGGAAGAATTAGGCGTACATTTTGAGAAATATAATTATTAGAGAAGAAGTTTTGTTTGCTGCAAATTACATTGTAAACTTGTTTATTTTTTTATTTAAAAAGGAGACAGACTAGGGAAGGGTTGGGGGGGGGGAAGAATAAAATATAATAACTTTTGTTACAATTTGTTCTTGTTTTGTAAATCAACTTAGTCCAAGTGGAATTGGAACCGAATTCTATAAAGTTGTTTACCGCGCATACAGTGACAAGACGTTCTCAGCTCCCTTGGAGCACCCACAATGGCTGGGCTACCTGGGGCCTGTCATCTACGCAGAGGTCGGGGAAACTATGACAGTCTATTTCAAGAACAAAGCTAAAATACCTGTGAGTCTCCATCCGCATGGTGTGTTCTAT
>NW_022730325.1:0-701 GCF_011630105.1 Anneissia japonica | reverse complement strand
ACAAGACAATCTCCTAGATAGCAAGCCTCGTCTGTGTTAAACTAAATATTTAATTATTTGTTTATAAACTGTGGGGTGAAGGTAAATTATATAGGCCAGTATCCTCCATCTGAGTAGCACTCGTGGCGCTTTGTGCATTAACAACAGGGGAACAGAGAATAGTGATGTTTTATAGTTAATCATTAAAACAGTTTAAAACTTTTAATAATAATTTTTTTTTTTTAATTGAAATTACTGTAAAAATGCTACATTGAAAACCAGAATTAACTGAATTAATTTAGGCAATGAAAATAAACAACACGCACAATACGAGATTACCAATTAGAATCAATCTATTCAAAATACTATACAGAAATTTAAACTTTATGATATTTATCGGAAATAAACTGAATTTGTCAATACTGTACTTCATTTTATTTAAAAATATATAAAAGTAAATCAAATTATAATATACCGATTTCCGTAAGTAGCTGAAATACAGACCGTAACTTGCCAAATGAGCAAGTTATTCCATATTTTGAATACTGTATTTCATTTCTTTCAAATATACACTAAAAGTAAACCAAATTATAATATAATGATAGGTCACATATAAATGAAATTATAAAATTACTGTAACTCGTCAGATGAGCAAGATATTCTATAGGCCTATTTTCTAAATAAAAATGTACGATAAATACTAAACAAATAATTAAAGAATA
>NW_022730324.1:0-990 GCF_011630105.1 Anneissia japonica | reverse complement strand
CAGATAAAATTGCCTAATTATTAGGCAATTTTATCTGAAGAGTGTCACACCATGTGTGTGGTACGAAACTAAGTAGTAATAAAATGTCTAATCAAAGCTACTGTTGAACCTCGCTTTTTATTCATTTATATGTATATATATATATATATATATTAAAAATAGGGGCTTCTGGAGCGCCAGCCCAAAGACCAGAGGCGCCAATGGGGGAAAAATCAGTTACAGCCCTAGGCCCCACAGCCACTTAATCCGGCCCTGAGTGTACAGTACAGTACTGTATTCGGAAATACAGTATTGTTTCTTAAAAGGAGAGGGCGCTCACACGTTTGAGCACTCCAATTTAAGATATTTTTCCTCGTGATTCAAAATAGTTAGGTTATCCCTGACACCAGGAAGGAACTAAGCAATAATTTCAAAGAATCATTTGAACGTAATTTTCGCACGTCATCTGTTTAGTTTGGCTAGTCGCTATACACTTCAATACAATACTGTACTGTTATTATCTGTTTGATCAACAGGAGATGGAGTTGTTTTTTTATCGTTTGTTTGACTAACAAAGGTCGTCGTACCTTACCGATACAACAATGAAGTGTAATAAAATTATTACACGGCGTTACTGCTTATGTTGCCTGTTAACTTACTTCCGTGTAGTCGATTTATTTACTTCGCACTTAAAATACGGATTATACATTGATCAAAATGTTAAAAGATCATAAAAGTACAAAGTGAGATGTAAATTAGCTGAATATACCCTACTGGAAAGCCCAGCGATAGCCTTATGCTAACTACACTTTTTTTTTTTTTAAAATAAGAACACATTTTATAAAAACACTGAGGCTGAAATTGCTTAAAAATTAAGAACAAGTTGAGGCTGAAGTAAAATTTCAAATGAGGTTTTTAATTTTTTTTTTTTTTTTTTACAGAGGACAGCCACAAAATTATCTGTACCTTATGTACAGTGAGAGGTGTGACTATGCAATACCATGGAGGAAA
>NW_022730323.1:0-966 GCF_011630105.1 Anneissia japonica | reverse complement strand
AAATCCGAAGAACAAATGCGTCTCATGCGCAATGCTTGGCTGTACGGAATGTTTTTTGTACAGTGTGGGGGGTGACAGCTGCTAGGGAGCAGGTAAATATGCTTATCCGTGGGTTTACGGAAGAGATCAGTTTTGAGTGCACCATTTTCCATGGATACGGTGATGTTCAAAAAATCTACACTGCTTGCGGATTTGTTAGCAGTGAATTTGATTGTGGGATGAGCCGAATTAATATTCAATAGGAACGTATCCATACTATCTTCATCATGGGTCCAGATCATGAAGATATCATCAATGTAACGAAACATCTGGTTTCTTGGGCTGTAGGGACAGGAAATTGGCCTCAAATTGTCCCATAAATAAGTTAGCAAAAGATGGAGCCATTTTGGTGCCCATCGCTGTGCCATGAATTTGAAGGTAATGACCGTCGCCGAAAACAAAGTTATTATTGGTCAGAATCAGCATGATAAGTTCACGGAGATGTGATTTAGATTGAATTTGCTTGTAATTTGAAATGCACGCATTAACACCTTCTTCATGAGGGATATTGGTATATAATGACGAAACATCAAGTGTAGCCAGAACAGTATTATTAGGTAAATTTGAAATTTGGTTAATTTTGCGGATAAAGTCCGTGAAGTCCTGAATGTACGAGGGGAGAGCAACAACATATGGTCTCAATAAGTCATCCACATATTCAGAGATTTTTTCTGTAGCAGTACCGTTGCCCGAAATAATGTGTCTGCCAGGATGGCCTGCTTTGTGGATTTTGGGTAGGACATAGAATCGTCCTGGTGCCGGATCGACCTGGATGAGATGGGGTCCAATTTTGGGATCGATGGAACCTTTTTTAACCATCTTTAATACAGATTTTTCCACTTCCTTAGAAATTTCCGGATTCGGGTCCTCTGTGAGCTTCCGATAGTGAAGAGGATTGTTTAGTTGTCTTAAGGACTCCTCTTCATA
>NW_022730322.1:0-556 GCF_011630105.1 Anneissia japonica | reverse complement strand
CAAGTGCTTGACTAGGAATAATTGTCATCCGCAAAAGAAACCTAAGAAAAAAGTACATGAAGTAAATGAAGTAAGTGATAGTGATGAAGAGTCAAGTAATGAATTCTTCATGGATGCTATAGAAAATGAGCATAATAAAAAAGAGTGGACAGTAAAATTAAATGTTCATAATAAGAGTAAACGGAACATAGTTGAGTTAAAACTAGATACTGGTGCTCAATGTAATGTAATTCCAGAAAGAATAATACATGAGTTAAGTGCTAAAGTTAGTAAGACAAATGCTAGATTGATTACCTATTCAGGAGAAAGAATCAAACCAATAGCTAAAGTAACCCTTGTTTGTGAGCACAAAGATAAATATTTTGATGTGGAATTTCAGATAATGAATCAAAATGTACCGCCAGTGTTAGGACTTGAAGCTTGTCAGAGACTAGGCTTAATTAAACGTATAGAAACATTGCAGTCCAACACGTATCATGATATGATAAATAAATATGATGTGTTTGAAGGTGTAGGGTGTATTAAAGGTGAACAATGTTTACATGTTAAACCTGAA
>NW_022730321.1:0-991 GCF_011630105.1 Anneissia japonica | reverse complement strand
ACATACACACACACACACATATATATATATATACACAAAGCGTGATAAAAGTATATAAAAGAAATTAAATTTAAAACAAGGGAAAAAAAGAAATACATGTATTACTAAAGCAACAATGCATTTAACATATTTTTAATTCCGATCTTCTATCCCAAACTTTTTCAGCAAATGTATGTGTGTATATATGTGTATATATATAAATAAGTTGTATATATATAAATTGTGTAATAAAACGCCTCTGTATGCACGTAATGTGTATTATATATATTATTTGTGTAGGGAGGGTGAGGGACGTTTATGATTTATTTAAACTGTAAATTGTATTTTCTTTTATAGTTAAGTTCTTTCATTTGTTTAGATTTAAGTTGTTGTTTTCCTCTTTGTTCATTAGTTTAAGTTTAACTGCGCCACTTTCTTGTGTGTTGCCACTGTTGTAAAAGTGTAATGTCAAATAAATATTATTATTAATACTAAAACAAGCGGGAAATTCGGCCAACAGTATACGGGCCTCGCCTGCATTACTTTTTTTCCCATACAGTTCTGGCAGAAATTATAGAGGACATCATTTAGGTGAACTGATACATAAATAATGCATGCGTGCTTGAGTTACACTTCTTTTCGCGTCGTCGCGAAAGTGGTGTGGTGTTCGCTGCTTGTAGTTAGGGCATGGAGAAGTTAGTTTAAGCTAGGTTCCCACTTGAAGAAAACCTGCCGCAACGTAACATACTCAACGCAACGTAATGAAATGCTCATCCAGCAATTTCGTATCCGCCCTCCTTACGGTAAGTTGAATTTGTACTTCTTACGTGACGCAACGTTAAATAGATACGGTTCCCACTTGCCGCTGCGCAAACGCAATTATTTTCAGGAGAAGCTTTCAAAAACCGGTATGAAATTATCATTTATCGTAGGGCAACCAATGTATTTATTGTAAGGTAGGGCTGGGTTGTGTTCTGAATATTACTTTTCACAGGCCTAGCTGGGTTAGTTC
>NW_022730320.1:0-1087 GCF_011630105.1 Anneissia japonica | reverse complement strand
TAATAGACATGCAAAACAAACATTAGCGGTTAGCTGTATAATATCTTTGAATATCATTTTAGACTTATTCATTATGCTTGGTCATCTTGTAATCATTTAGAATTCAACAGTTTTTAATAATAGTGTCCGTATCTCTACACTTCTAGACGTAATATCAAATTATAGTTGCCATAGACCCGGTTTCGTACACACTCGCTTAAGTAAATTTCAAAGGAAACTGTTTTCCCCATTTTTCTTATTGTTAAATACTTCCATGCAATATTGTAGGCCCCTGGTATAAAATTGACAGATCAATTAGACACTCTGTAAAGATCGATTATACCCTTTTATATAATATTGTAGGCCATAGGCCCAATGTGTGTGAAGTACTGACTTTGTTAATATCGAATGGGTGAAATATTTTCTAATTTTATTATATTACCACCTTTTTATTACATAGATCTTTTTCAAAACATAACTACGTTTATAACATTATATAGACCCATTAAACACAAAAACTGCTATGGCTTCGGGGGCTTCGCCCCCAACCCCAGCGGGGCCCTTAGGCAGTCCCCTGGACCCCACGCCCAGAGAACCCCACCACCCTTGAAATGACCTGGCTACGGGCCTGTATATGTGTAACCGAGGTGTCATAAACTTCTATTATCATCTTGATTAGGACTCAATAATAATATTTTAATCTGAACGCACGTTCCATTTAATCAGTCTATACAAAAATTGCGTCGTTTGTAGATTGATGGTATTTACATTGACAGATATATAATGACCAATGAACAACGCCTACTTCATAATCTGGGCAGGTATTTAACAGGCAAACTTTAGAAGGTAAAGCGTGGCTCTGAAGACCAACCAGACAACTGATTGCTGGCATCGTTGATTCGTCCGCGGCAGCTGTCGGCAGATGTGAGCAAATGAAATGTTATTCTTAAAGGTAATTGCAATTGATTATTATTATTATTATTATTATTATTATTATTATTATTATTATTATTATTATTATTATTATTATTATATAACTTGCTATTAATCGGTAAAGATGGGTAGATGACGCTCTATAAATATCCTACCATTATACCATTATCATATA
>NW_022730319.1:0-916 GCF_011630105.1 Anneissia japonica | reverse complement strand
TCGTAGATTTGTTATCGCGTTGTAGATTTCCTTCGCGTTGTAAATCTGTTACCGCGTCGAAGATTCTCTTCTCATCGTGTTTCATTTTTTTTTACTTTTCGCGTCGTCGTCTATGTTTTCGCGAATACTTAATTACCTACACCTCGAATTAGGGAATCCTCGCCGCACAATACTTACAGTCTACACTTACCTTAAACCCTAACTTTTGTTAGGTACGCTTATACTAAACTTAAAAACTACTCTTACCTTAACTACCATTCCTTACGTTCGTGCACGGAGGAATGGTCGAAGTCCAGTCGGTCAGCGAACGACTGACAGCTTACTCTCTCACTGCTCGTCGAAGCCTCTAGGATCCGCACGACGCACCGTTCTCTCCCAACAGCAACTCCGACCGTCCTCCGTGAAACTTGCGTAAGGAATGAACGATTTTCTAACACCGACTCCCATTTATAGATTTCGGTGCATCGTGCCACACTAACTCTGGACTTTGATTGGTCGTACGCCGGACGCCGTCCTGGTCGTCGCTGCGAGTCGGCGGACGGCGTTCGTGACACCGGACTGGCCGTCGTTGTCACGTACGCCGGACTGACCGTCCTTGTCGTCGCTGCGAGTCGGCAGACGGCGTTCGTTAAATTGGAGTGGCCCTTGTTGTCACGTACGCCGGATGCCGGACTGGCCGACGTCGCGAATCGGCGGACGGCGTTCGTGACACCGGAGTGGCCGGTCCAGCCCGAGGTCTGTCTATTTTCTTTGGCGGGTTGCAGATACATCCGCGTACTCGAGATCGGTCGGCGAGTCGCGGACGCGAGTGTGTACTCGACATCCGTCCGTGTACTCTACGTCCGTGTACTCCACGTCCGTCCGTCTACCCGACGTCCGCGAACGTCGAGTACGCGTACACGAGGTCGGTCGGCGG
>NW_022730318.1:0-525 GCF_011630105.1 Anneissia japonica | reverse complement strand
TAGCGTTAATAACGCCAAGGACGTGGCGTAGTGAGTGGCGTTAACAACGCCACTGCCTAGTTCACGCACAAAGGCGTATGCTACGCCAGGTTGAAGCCAGCCTTACGCCGTGTGTGTGAACATAGCTAAGTTTGGAGGGTTGTAGGCTGCCTCGGGCACAATAGCCCACAGCATGGTGTCAAATAACCTTACTTTTATGAGAAATCTATTCAGATTAAGCACTTGAGTCTGAATTTCTTTTCATCCATGCTTTCGTCCAGTGACATCGCTAGAGTAGTCCTCTCTTTATAAATTATATTATCCAATTTTTAAGCCGAAATATTAATTTTATTTTTACAACAACATACCCCTTTACAATGGCTGCAGCTTAACAGAGTGGGTGGACTGACGAAGCAACCCAAATGTTAATTAGCATATGGGGAACGACATCCATACAAGATGGTTTTGATGGAACCCGACGGAACAACACCGTTTATAAAGAAATCGCACAGAAGATGCGGGAAATGGGTTATATCTTTACGTACG
>NW_022730317.1:0-729 GCF_011630105.1 Anneissia japonica | reverse complement strand
AAGAGGTCACAAAGTGCACTCTTAAAAGTGCACTCTTAAAACACCACTTTAGCTCATTCTTAGTCGTATTATGAGTGTTCTAGTTTAAGCTACTACTAGGAGGCCTCCATAGCATGTACCTAAGTGTTTGTTGATTTTGTGATTTAACACCTGGGTCTCTAGAGCTGTTTTCCATGTCCTACTTCTGTACTCTTGCAAAATATCCTGCATTATTTCTCAGCCTGGATTCTGGAGAACTAGCAGTAGAGCTGTAAAAGTGTTTTTATTTTACAGGGAAAAAATGTTGGATGTTAGAATAAATAACAAAAATTATTAGTTTATCACCCTCGTGTGCCTGTCTTCTATGGTACTGTAAAAAAAAAGAGAAAAAAATATATATATTTTTCATTCTGTTTATTAAATAGTTAGTAGATATTGTTTATATGTTTGTATTATCTCACTCATGTTTTACTTTGAATATCAATGCACCAGCAAACAACCCAAGGGTGATATTTGGCTTTAGCAAAATTAAAAAAAATAAAAACCTCATTCAATCATAAATTTTTTGACATTTTTTATCATTTCTTGTGTATGTTAGGTAGATTAAATGTATAATTTTATATATTTACAAGCTGTTTTCTCTTGTATTTTGCTTTGATATTAGACTCAAAAAACAATGTTTCTTGTAACTTGCTTATTGTAATATTTGCAATCTTTTAATTTTTTTTAGTTTTTTTTTTTTTTTTTTAA
>NW_022730316.1:0-657 GCF_011630105.1 Anneissia japonica | reverse complement strand
AAAAGTAACGAAGGCCCAGAAACTAATTTGGACTCTCTGAAACTGGACATTGCTGGCACAGAAAAAGGTAGGAGAACCCGTGTCTTGCAGCGTCAATGTCTTGAATTCCGTAGTTTCATGTTCATATCATCCCACAACGACAGGGACTGAAATTAATCATACCATCGAGGTATTACCCCTACTCTACTGAAAATTGCCACTTGAATTGTTGACATCCACCATAATTATAAACAATTCCTCCCGGTACATGACGTCAGAGGTTTCATGCGAAAATTACATTGAGTGTCATTTCGCATTTTTTTTTTGTAAATACGTTTGATATTGCTTTCGGGCCATTAAGAAGCAGATGCTCGGAAATGCAGCATATTTTTGTTGTAGATGGTGGCTAATATGGTGTGTGCTTGGAAGCTTCCTCATGAGGTCGTAAATTATCTGATCTGGGCCATAGGTGTAGACTTGTTGCTTCTTCTTTTCAAAGTATTTCTAACTTTTGGTTGATTGGGTTAGTTTCGATATGACTTATCTGTAGAGTGTTTTGTTCATTCATCAGCAATCTCTTTTCAGAAGGTAGGTTCTTTGTATCGTCCTTACACTTCAGGTAGTTTTGCAGGCTCTAAGATCTTGAATGAACTCTCATTCCTGAAAGCCTTACGTATA
>NW_022730315.1:0-1152 GCF_011630105.1 Anneissia japonica | reverse complement strand
TTAGAGGTCATGAATACTATGGTAAGTCATGTATATAAGAATTTGATTTGTAATGAGCTGTTTGTTGGATTTCCCCAAGCAATGTGAAGGCGGAGTCGAGAATAGTAAAGCAGTTTGAATTGGATGTGTTTTTGCATTTAACGGAGTTTTGAAGATGTTGAATGTGTGATGACTTGTCCCGAACTAAGTGCTCCTTTTCCCGTGTTTCTAATTATCTATTGGGGTCTCGCCAATATACAGGGAGTGAAGTCCAGTTTACGTGACGTAAAGCTATGGAAATTCATTAACAAGACGGTATATGTTTGTTTTTTTTTAATGATAGACTACAGTAGGTTATTAATGAGTTATGGTCTGAGTTATCCAGTACCGGTATGTCCAGGAAGGGTAACTTTTTGTTATAGGCCTACTCTTTTCCGAGGTGAATCTAATTGATGAGTGTTGTGAATTTTTAAAAATCGAAACAAAAAATATCGGAATCGTGTTCAGAATTAATAAGCAAAAACATCATCAACATAACGTCAATAAAAAAGGATGGGTGCCCGAGTGAACGATTTTATCCATGATTGTTCATAGTGTCCCATGAAGAGGTTAGCTCGGACGAGTCCCAGTAGAGAGGCCATTTAGACTCCAATCTATTTTTTCATAAAATTCATTATCAAAGAGAAAATTAGTTTTAGAAGTACAGAACATAAAAAGCTTATAAGTTCTCTAGATAATTTACAATCTGTATTATTTATCAGGATATAATCAAAAGCTAATGAAATAAATTCGTTTAATGGGATGTTAGTAAACAAGCTTTCAACATCGTACGATACCATAAATATATTTAAAGTATCGATACTGTTAATTTTTTTCAACAAACGAAATCTTTAGCAATATAATCAGACGGTAAATTAGGAATCAATAATGCACAAAGATATTTGGCTAGGTTGTAATTATAGGTATTAATAGACAAGACAATAGGACAGAATTTTGGAAAGGCATAGTGTAGTATATAAACCAGTAGTAAGCATAGCATTATTACATGATGATGACTTGTGACACGTCGAATCATGTCGAATAAAAGCTGTATATAATTTATTAGAAGCATTACTTGATATATATATACATATATATATATATGTATATATATATATATTGTATGTTATATAA
>NW_022730314.1:0-797 GCF_011630105.1 Anneissia japonica | reverse complement strand
TGTTGGCCTAATTATTGCAGACATTCATTATATGATATTGGATAGGCATCTTATATACCTTAGTAATAGTATTTGAATTTTCTGGCAAAGTGCTCTGTAGAAAAATTATACAGTATTTTGAGCTCCTCGGTATATGTAGGCCTATTGCAAGTGAAAAAAAAATAGACAGGACCAAAGGTTAGAATACCAGAACGTCGTTTTATTTACGAAATGACTTCCACTAATTTGCATAGTTGGAACGTCTACTGTAGTAGAAATTGAATTTTCTTGCAAAGTGCTCTGTAGAAGCGTTATTTGACGGATATTTGAGCTACATAAAAATAGACTATGCATTTTGCAAAAAAAAAAAACAAAGTTTTACTAATTGAAGTTTTATATTGACTGTAAATAAATAAATAAAATAAAAATAAATAAATAAATAAAAAATAAATCTTAGAACTGTTTGAATTGGCCTTTGATTACTAATTTTCTTTGTACCTTTATGTATTTTGTATATTTTCATTATTTGAATTTTAGATTAATCAACTGTAAATAAATTTTAACAAAGTTTTACTAATTGAAGTTTTATATTGACTGTAAATAATAAATTATTACTAGGTTTGTAATTTACAAATATTTCTGGAATTTAAATTCTATTTTCCTCTTAAATTGTACTTAATGACTTTTTGATTTTCTTTTTTAGCTAATAATGTTAATGTTGTTGTTTGTTATGATGCTGTAGACTTACATTTTTGTATGCTTCTTTCTTTAATTAATCTTTGTAATAAGGGTTTTATATTTCTGTATTTTTAATTCTA
>NW_022730313.1:0-996 GCF_011630105.1 Anneissia japonica | reverse complement strand
ACATAGAAAGAGCAATACAGTACTGTAATAGTAAAACTCGAGCGTCACGACATTGCGAAGTGTCTTATCTTGTTCCTCGTGTCGTACTCACTCGAGTCCATCCGAGATGGCCCGAGTGAAATTTCATGCATATGTTTCGTACGGAAAAAAAAATCGCAGACGGGCCCGCATTTCAAAGTGATTTTAGATGAAACGCGTATTTTGCAGAAACACATGCGTGATTATATTTGGTCACGCATTTAGAACAAGTCTCATGATAACAAATTATTATTATATAACAAATTATTATTATATCACGAATTCAGGGGAAATGTATTTAAAATTAAAAATTGGTTTTTTCAAAAATATAGACCTAAAAACGGTCAGACATGAGTGACTGAAACTGCAGTTGTCTGCATCAAAACACGCACGCAATCAGGTAGGCCTAAGCTACAGTTTACGTGAATAGGGGCCATTAATTAAAGTTACTAAAAATCATAGAGCTATTAAACAACTAGAGTGCTGACAAGATGGCGGGGCAATGCAGAGTTGTGTATGTGTACCATCCAAGATGGCTGCCGTAGGAAAGCGCCACCTTCAGGCTTAGTATACATATTATTACCATAAATAAGCCCTCTGACTGAATATTATTTCATTAATGATAATTAGTATTGATAATGACAAATCATTAAACTATCGCAGCCAAAAAGAGGCCAAGTAGCGCATCTTATTCAAATATTTAAAAGAATTAAAATCGTGCCCCAGGTCTAAATTCCAGTTGGGACCAGTTGGAAATGCCAACTGGTCCAACTGGTTTCCAACTGGTCTAACTGGTTTCCAAATGGTCCAACTGCAATTTCAACTGGTACAACTGGAATTTCAACTGGTACAGCTGGTCTTCATAACTGGGTTTAACTGGTCCAATGGTCTATCCAACTGGTTGAACTGGTCTAACTGGTTTTACCAACTGGTTGAACTGGTCCAACTGGTCTACCCAATAGGTCCAGTTGGTTCAAC
>NW_022730312.1:0-1143 GCF_011630105.1 Anneissia japonica | reverse complement strand
ACTGTTATCACCTTTCTACTGCTGTCTGTCAAGGGCGAGTTTTTGTTAGATAATAATAATAATCAAATTGTTATAATAATAATAATTATAATAATCAAATTGTTATAATAATAATAATAGTAATAAAATTGATAATTTAATAATATTATTAATAATAATAAAAACAATACTAATACTAATAATAATGATAATGATAATAATAATAATAATAATAATAATAATAATAATAATAATAATAATAATAATAATTTAACTGAAATTGTTCCATTCTCCCTCTTATTAATTTGATTGAATTTTTTTTCCCGTGGTATTTATTTTCATTGTTCTGGCAGGCCTATATGTATGAATTTGTCCGTTTTAATAAAATTGTTCTATTGTTTTAAAGTTGTTGTAGATCTACTGCTTCTCTGTTCCAGAAGTTTTTTTGAATAAATTGAAATTTAAGTTAATTGACAATGAAAATTAATTTAGAAATTTGAGTATTAAACCAGACTTTTCTCCCTAAATCCTTAAAGTGAATATCGGTAAGGCCCTTTGTGCTACTTCGTATAAACCAATCTTGTCAATTTTGAACCTTAACCATGGGGATTTCTTTTTCTTCGTTTTTCATGGACTTTCATATGATTCTAATTTATTCATTAACATTGCATCATTAAGGGGTCATCCATAATTATCAACATTTTCAAAAGAGTACAAAACATACTCTTTTCTGTTACCCCTCCCTCCCCCGAAAGAGTACACAATAAAATGTTGATTTGTGTCACTTTGAGATCAACATTTTATGTTTTTCATAAAAGAGTACTTATGCCTACACTTTCAACCCCCTCCCCCCCAAAGCATATGTTTTATACTCTTTTGAAAATGTTGATAATTATTGATGACCCCTAAACAATATTGGGAACATATAAAACTGTTGTTTTAATTACATGATTATATATTATAAATAAATGGGAACAATTTCACGTTTTTGGTTGGTTTCCCCTGAACAGGGGTACCTCTATTCAGGGGACACCCCTATTGGGGGAGACTTTTTTTAGTCCCGAAGTCCCGATTTTTTCATGGGCTTCTGAACTGTGTCGAGGCCATTGCGTAAATCATTCCGCTGAATCACCCCATACCGTATAATTATGGAGTGCGATATCG
>NW_022730311.1:0-1269 GCF_011630105.1 Anneissia japonica | reverse complement strand
AAGGCAACGTTGAATCTAAAAAAAAAAAAAAAAAGATACTAATACAAAATATAAATAAATAAAATGACCTTTTTTGATATCAAACAAGTTAAAACTAATGCAATGTGTTTTTAATTAAAGGTGGCTGACCTTACTGTTTGGTGGTCTTAACGAAAAATATTAAGCATTACGTTTATTCCAAAGCTGTATATATTTCCATGGACTAATAAATAATAAAAAAAAAACATTAATATAATTTATGTGTAATTAAATATATTGTCGACCATGGGCTAGGATATCTGTCGATGTTTAAAGAATATTTACTAGGCCTATATTGTTTTTTATATGGATGTAATAAAAGCCTTAAACTCGTGTCTGTGTCTTTTCTTTGTCATCACTTGAAACATTATACACATTACAAGCAATTGGGGAATAATGACGTCTTCTGTTCAACTCGAGCGGATGTAATAAAAGCCGTAAACACGTGTCTGTGTCTCTTCTCTGTCACTACTTACAACATAATACACATTACAGGCAATATGGGGTACTTGAACCAACACAGCACCCATGACGTTATCGGTGCCGATCGGTGTATGCATTCATTTTTTCTTAACCGAATATTGCCCCAGCAGGTACTGGACCCTTGACGTCATCGTTACCGGTCGAGCTGATGCACGATGTCGTCATGAAATATGTATCGTTTTACACATGACGTCATCTGTGTGCAGGAGACTCCTACATAAGCGCAGACGAGGATCCACCATCGTCATTCAAGTTTCAAAAGGAGCAACCGTTTACAAATTCGCGATACCCCCGTCCCAGTACATCCCCGAGTCGCAGTGCCGGTAAGTTTTCGATCATCCCTCGTCCTTAGCTTCGTTCGTTCCCGAACGCGCAGCTTCGATGCCGCACGGGGTGACGGGTTACTGCCGATGGTAAGACAGGTACTGCTATTCCGTTGAATACTTCCTGCGGTCGGATCTGAACTAGCTCGGTTTCCTCTCGGGGGAACCGGCCTAGTGCCTCCTTCTAGGGGGCACCGGGAAGTGCGACCCCGGTTCGCCGGGTAGCCAGGGCAAACGTCACCTCAGCGTCGTGGTCTGTCGTTGGGAGCCGGGCGAGGGGGGAGCACCGATGCAGCATTCGGTGCCTCTCGACTTGGGAAGGTCTCGCCGGACGATGTCTCTGATCCCCTAATACCTTCGCGGAAGGCGTCCCGTTTGCATACGGGACTTTTCGAGAAGGCGGTGTCTCGTTTGCGTTCGGGACTTTTCGAGAAGGCGGTGTCTC
>NW_022730310.1:0-681 GCF_011630105.1 Anneissia japonica | reverse complement strand
AGAAGTCAACTGAGCCATTAAAATCATACCCTGGGCTTCTATTTGGGGAAATAGAACCTGTCTGAATTATGATAATTGGGCCTAGTCCTTCTATTATGTTCTATAAAATCATTAGTTTAATAAAAAAAAATGCATTTCTGTTATTTTCAGGTGTACTTGTGAAAACTGCGTCGTGGAAGAGATGTGGGGAAATCGTTCCTGTTGTCAAGAAGTAAGAACCATTCGATTAAAATACAAATTAAGGCCATGTAAAATAAAAGAATTAGTTAGCATCCCCTCCCAACCATCAGAGAGGCCACTGACTTGAATGATTTTTTTTTTTTTACAAAACTCCATTAAATATATAGGTCTATTTACGACCCATCCGCATGTTAGCCAGATCACTTGCAGTTCTATGCTCTACTGTTGTTCTATACTATTGTAGCCACATGGCATCCATGATGCCTGTTGTGTTGGAGTAATATAAATTGTGCATTATTATTTAGAGAAATTGCATTATGACTGTTATTCATAGGCAAAGTTTCTGCTTGGTTTAGATGAATTACATAATTTCTTGTATGCAATTTTGGTCTCATGGTTTTCCTTGTGACACTATTTTTTCATGTTTGATGTGATAAAAAAAAAATCTTCCTCCCTACCATGAAAATAAGCTTTGAAGCAGAATTCTTGTCCTCATGTTAT
>NW_022730309.1:0-991 GCF_011630105.1 Anneissia japonica | reverse complement strand
GAGTGACGAATTTAGTAAGGTTGTCAAAACCGTGAGGCCAAATGAAAAAAATATCGTCAATGTATGTATAAAAATGCAAAGGTTTGAGATCAAAGGAAGAAATTAGTTTGTGTTCAAGTTCGGCCATAAATATGTTGGCGTAACTAGGGGCCATTTTAGTGCCCATGGCTGTACCTTGTGTTTGTAAAAAGTGCTGTCTCTTATACACATCTAGATGTGTATAAGAGACAGGTCAATAATAGTGGTTATATCATTAGTGGTTTCAGCAGAAAATGAGTTGTTCAAGAGGAAGTGTCTGCAGGCATCGACACCATCTGCATGTGGGATGTTAGTGTATAGAGAGGACACGTCCATGGTGATGAGGAGTGTATTGTTAGGTAGTGCAGTGATGTTATTCAGAATATTAATAAAGTGCGTGGTGTCCTGGATGAAACTAGGTATGTTATGTAAAAGAGGGTTAAGATAAGAATCAACCAAGCCTGATAGGGATTCAGTAAGGGTACCAATAGATGAAACGATGGGTCTACCAGGTGGAGTGATGTTCAATGACTTAGATAAATTGAATATTTCAGTGGGAGAGTGAGATTACGAGATTTAATTAAATTGGGGAGTTTGTGTAATTTAGGTATTAGTAGAGTCATTTTCATGAGATCCGTGACTAATTTTAGGATACCTTTGTTTCTCGATGGATTTGGCAAGATGGACCAATTTAGACAAAATATAGCTCCTATATACCTCCCAGATGTTGGGGGAAAGTCCCGTTTGGGGGCGTTTTTCAAAATGGCCGCCTGTTGATTTGGACACTTGTATTTCGATAACCACTAGCCGGAGAGACTTGATTTTGGTCTGAAATTGTTCACAATATGCATGTTTCTATTTGCTGTAATACAACTTTTTATCCAAAAATGGCGGGAAATGCGATTTTTGGAAGTTTGACCTTTGACCTTGTATTGTCATATCTCAGTAACTACTGGTCAGAGAGACTCACAAT
>NW_022730308.1:0-893 GCF_011630105.1 Anneissia japonica | reverse complement strand
ATAAACTCTGTGCAGTCTCCGCCTAACATAAGGATAAGAAATGCATCAGTATCCTTTGTAAGGATTTGATTACATAACTCAGATAAGCCTGAGTCATAAAGTTTATTCACTAAAATTTCGTGCTCAGATAACCGAACTTCTTCAAGCTTATTAAAAATAAACAGAAAATGTCGCAAGTCTTCAATACCATTGTTACACAGTAAGCATGTACCAGGATTATTATTATCCCACTTACTAGCTTTTATTTCAAGTTGAAGTGAGTTAGAGCGTGCCTTAAACTTAAGTTGAGCACCATAAAAATCAGTTTTAGTTAGGAGGTAACCTTCCATTTTAGGAATCCTTTTAAATTTAATATAATCAGAGAGGGATGATTTTTCGCTGGTTTTATTAAGCCAATCAACTACATTCATTTTTTGGAAAGTATATTTAAATGACTTAAACCATGCTGTATCAGGGGGAATATCACTTGAAAAGACATGGTCAAATCCACTATTATTAAGAAGGTTATTAATAGATTTTAGCCATCTCCATTTAAGGTTAGAATTACTATTGTATAAGGTAAATAAGGCATTAAGTAGTAATTTAGGCCAGCGATGTGCCTCCAAGTTAATGAGTCTATCAAAATATTTAATTTTTCTTTCATTCTGAATATTTTCAATTGTTTCCCATCCAAGGTCACCCAGTAGAGCCAAAGAAGGGGTGTTTCTAGGTGCTTTAAGGATTGACTTAGCCAATTGTAACTGAATATTTTCTAATTTTTATAATCACTGGCGCAGTAATCCACCGCGCAGGTAGGTTTGTCTGTTTATCTGTTCTCCACAAGATACTATAATAATTTATTGAACTTACACTTTTGTTACAGTGGCACTCGTCAATTGACGGTGCGTTCAAGA
>NW_022730307.1:48690-53162 GCF_011630105.1 Anneissia japonica | reverse complement strand
ACACGAACTCCTGAGACCAATGATCACTAGAGGTCATCGACGAAGTCAACAGCACGGACACGTTCCTGGGCTGAAAGATGGGAAGAGTGGATATCATCGCCGCCTGTTTCATCCACGGGTATTCGTCCATCCATCCGAGGTCGCAACCGGTTCCTCTCGAGGCCTGGTGAGTAAAAGAAAGAGAGAGATGTTAGCACTTAACAGATATCTGAAATCGAAACGGTACACCATCTACCACGTTGACGAAATGCACACGTGCGTACCGGGTCGATGTCGTTTCGCGGAACCGCTGCACGACGGATTGCAGTACGTGTGCGAGACGTCGCTCAAGATTCACACGTGCACGTCCGACGAGAGTTCGTGCATCGTGCACAACATCGACATGAACACCAAACGATGCGCTCTGACCGGTAAAGAATTCTACGAGAACCAATACGAAGCGGAGCACGTGGGAGAAGATATCGCGATGTTTCTGGGACCTAGACGCGGCAGCGGCAGTTTGATCGATTTTCCTCTTGGCATTCGAGACGGTAGCAAAATTTGCTCCCGAATGCCAAGACGAAGAACGCATTAGATCTTCGGCAGCCAAACGCCACGACATGTTGTAATGTTGTTTTTCTTACCGACTGTGTTTTATTTGTTCGGTCATTAATGTTATATTAGCCGAAAAAAAAAAAGAGAGAGAGAGAGAGAGAAAGAAAATGTACAATGCGTCGACTTCGGCCACCGCAGCCGCCCCAACCGCCGCCTCCGCCGCCACCACCACAACCACCACCACCACCGTGCCGCGCGTTCAGAAAAGAAAAACGTCGGAACCGGAAGAATGGGATGATGATACATTCGAAGGTGACGAATCGAAAAAGACAAAGATCGAAGATACGCGGTATCGAAAACGCGTACACCAAGTGCTCGCATCGGCGACGCTGGACACGGCATCGCTGATGCGACTGATGTCGACGGCGTACAGGAGCCCGTGTTCGCTGGCGCGTTCCTTAGCGCCACCGTTGACCGAGGATGCACGCAAGAGACGAAGACCATGTTCGAAAATCTGAAGGTGTTGATCCCCGAAGCCCATCGTTTTCGATAATGTTCGATCCGAGAAACGATCCTGCAACAAGTTCGGACAATTTTCTAATCATGATACAACTTTTGCTCTGTCTCTTATACACATCTAGATGTGTATAAGAGACAGGATTAAGACGAAAGCAAAACTCGATTCCAAAATCAAGGAAATGGACGAATGGACGAACAGACTCGAGGATGTGAAGAGGCAGCGCGACGAACTAGCGACTAAACACGAGAGGATAGTCGGAGAACGTGACGATGCGCTAGGTCGCACCGAAGAAGAGTTGGCGTCGCAGAAACTGGAGTGGAAAAATCCGCGTCCGAGGTTCAGTCCCTGAGGAAAGAATTGGAAACGACGAAAAGCAAGCACAACGAAGATGTGACGAAACTCAGACAATCGAACGAAGCCACCGTGAAAAAGCATCGAACCGAAACGGATACGTTGAGAGAAGAGGCTAAATCGTTGCACGAAGAGATTGCTTCCGCGAAAGAAAAACTGGCCGAAAGCCTCTCCGACAACGAGAAGATAACCGGAAAGCACCGTACGTCGGTCGCGGACGCGAAAAGCATGGGCAAACGGAACAAGAGGCTAGAATCCGAATTGGCGAAGGTCGTGGAAGAAAGAGACAAGCACAAAAAGGAGGTCCAGCGAACAAACAAGTTGCACGAAATGTTGAAAAAAGACATCGAAAAAACGGAATTACGTCAACAGCGTAACGAAATCGAAAGAACGCGAACGAAAACGGCCGATTACAAACGGGAGGTCGATCAGTTGCAGAACACCATATCCGATTTGCGAAAAGAGCGCAAAATCTCGGAATTCGAAATCGACCGTTTGCGCCAACAGTTGACTTCAACGAAGGAGTTGCTCAAGGTTTCCGCAGACGAAACCGAAAGAACGCGAACGAAGACGGCCGATTACAAACGGGAGGTCGATCAGTTGCAGAACACCATATCCGATTTGCGAAAAGAGCGCAAAAACTTGGAATCCGAAATCGATCGATTACGCCAACAGTTAACGTTGCACAAGGATTCAACGAACGAAACCGAAAGAATGCGAACGAAAACGGCCGATTACAAACGGGAGGTCGATCAGTTGCAGAACACCATATCCGATTTGCGAAAAGAGCTCAAAACCTCGGAATCTAAAATCGACCGTTTGCGCCAACAGTTGACTTCAACGAAGGAGTTGCACAAGGTTTCCGCGGACGAAACCGAGAGAATAAGAACAAAAACGGCAGAAGTCGATCGGTTGCAGAACACCATCTCCGATTTGCGAAAAGAGCGCGAAAACTCGGAATCTGAAATCGATCGTTTGCGCCAACAGACGCACGAAACAGAAGATTACAAACGGGAAGTTGATCGGCTAAAGAACACGATATCCGATTTGGAAAGAGCGGTCGCTCCCGACGATGACAACGATGGCAATCGCAATGTAAAGCTGATCAAGCGTTTAGAATCGAGCGAGAAATCACTGAACGAGTCGAGAAAATTTAGAGACCAGATGGCATTAGAGATAAAAATACTTAGGAATCAAAACGAACAAATGAAAACGGAGATTGATAATTTCGGCGATTACAAAGAGAGTATTAAACAGTTGCAACATACGACATCCAATTTAACGCAAGAGTTGCGGTTAGCAAGAAGTGAAATTGAGGAAAAAGTTTGCGAAATTAATTACCTGTCGACCGGGAACATTGAAAACGAAAAGCTGTTCGAGTTGGAGAAATTGAAAGAGGAAAAAAACAATCTTTTGTCTAATTTTCAAAAGTTGAAGTCCGAGATCAGCCGTCTGCGCGATGAAGCAAACAAATATTGGGACGATCGATCGAAAATGAATTCGGAGATCAAGAAACTAAAATCCAAACTGGATCGATCGAGAGATAACAAACAGTCGCGAAAAACGAGCATCAAACTACAAAGCGATGGCGAAGAGGTCGAGGAAGAGGAAGAGGAAGAAGCGAGAAAAAAGATTCCGATGTTGTCGTTCGTCGTGGATATGCAAAATCACGTGCTTTCGTACGACGCACTGTTCGAAGATAGAATGTCAACGTTTAACGAACTATTGAACGAAGCCAGACATTACGCACGCTTGGGGAACGACGAAATGTCGTAGGCGGCAACCGCACTCACGTGCAGACGCGGTTCCACGGCCATAGCTCCGTTGGTCGTTCACCAAAATCCACCGACGGAAGGTACGAAGACGATGATGGCCAAGATACCGGGAGTGCAACTACAGAAACGGAACCAGTGCTCGGTACCGATCTGTTTCCAGGCGACCGACGATCCGACAGAATACCAAAGTCGACACGACGCTCGTTTCGTTGTATGCTCCCCGGAACTTAGCATGAAACAGACCGACACCCGTAGTTTGATCGAAATGTCAAGACGGATACTCGATGGAAACGCACGACATAACCCGAAGCCCATCGTTTTCGATAATGTTCGATCCGAGAAACGATCCTGCAACAAGTTCGGACAATTTTCTAATCATGATACAACTTTTGCTCGCGAATCTACCGTCTAATCGCGAAAAGGAGGAAAATGAGAAACGAGAACTGGACACGTCACTATTTTGAAACACGAGCGTATGTGTGTGTTTGTTTCAACGTTTAAAAATGTCTTACGATATCTGGAAGAAGCTGGAATTGCAAGTACGACCAGAATGGGTTGGATGGGCCGGAATCGGTCACGCGGTGGACATGTCAGCGGAACAGTTCGACGCCGTCGATCTCAACGGTTTTCGCGACCGACTGAGAACGTGCATCGACGAATGCAATTCGGACGATCGCGAGCTCTCGTTGTTTGCTCGGTGCTTGTTGCTCGTCGATCGTCTGACCGACGCCGATTCGAAGACGACCGTATCCTCGGAATGCTGCACGATGACCGATATGGACGGAAGCATGCGATGCAAAGTGATGTTCGCGTGGTCGAGCGTGCATTCCGAAGAGATAATCGCAAGTTTATCGGTTTTGTGGAGATTCGCCGTCGTCATGGGAACGTTACCCGCGATGCCGATAGGTTGCTGTCCCCCGGTAGGTTACATATGTTTCTGGTGCAAGAGAGAGCAATCTGACGACGAATGTCACCATCTCGTGTCCACCGTAGGGACTGAAGAAGATGAGGAAAACCGCAACGAAGACGACGACTACGACGAAAAAGACGAGAGCAGGATGGTGGTGTTTCCACGTCCGTTCGCGCGCGGCCATTCGGACGTGGCAAAGGACAACGGCGACGACGAGTTCGGTTTGGTGAAACGTCGAGATAGACGAGTAAAGACGGCGGCGGAGAAATTGCGCAGGGAAATCGAAAAAGAGATCAAGTACGTGGAGTTATGCGTACGGTTCGCGTCCGCTCCGAAGACGATCAGCCTGGGATGCATCGCAGCGCTTGCCAAATTGGTTTCT
>NW_022730307.1:46478-48172 GCF_011630105.1 Anneissia japonica | reverse complement strand
TTGGCCGTCAGCAACTCTTTGTAGCTTTTTTTCGGGCTTCCGAACGTTTCGCCGTCCCATTCGTACCGATCGATGACTCCGTACAAGACGGCCGCGAAAACGACCATCGCCGCGATCAAAGCGGCGATCCTTTTCATTTTTTTTTTGTTGTCAGTTTGTTGTTTTGTTTTGTTTTGCGTACTCATGTATATACGAGAACTACTCGAAAGAAAGGGAAAAAAATGTTCCCAGCAAGCCGTCGTCATCGTCGGTACGAATTCAAGCGGGTGGAAGCGTTGAGAAATCTTGCAGCCATGGAGAACAGATGCGAGGAGAATGTTTCGGACGAACGTAGACGCATACAGCAGGCAGTGGAATCTGGAATGTGTGCCGGCCAACTGGCCTCCAAAATCAAGATGTGCAAAGCTTACGAACGACTGCAGGCGAGCACCGGAAAAGCCAGGTTCCGGATGACGAAAGACGAGCTGAAGAACGAAATGCGCGAGGTTGACGCGATGCAATACGATCGTTTGAAAGAGGAAGAATACCGTCTGGTGAAAGACAGTAAACGAATGGAACCGAAGAAAGTCTACCGACGCGTGGCAAACGTCGCGCGTAGAAGAGATCGACGCAAGGCTTGCGTAGAGTCCATTCAACAGTTATTCGACGAAGATTCGGACGACGAAGACGGCGACGACGACGACGAAGACGACGAAGAGTCCGTCAAGTTGGCAAAAACGCTCATCGACGAAGACATATGTCATCGGATGACCCAAGTGCCGGTGGCCGTTTGCTGCAAAATACGCACGACCGACGGGACACCGCAACCGCACGAGCGCATCGTTGCCAGATCGGGTTGCTTGACGGTCAGACGCACTCCGGCACCATCCAAGGATAACGTGACCAACCGTCGCGAATGGCAGTTGAAGCAGGAAGGCACCAACGTGTTCTCGTCTATGTACACCCCTTTGGTCGGAGGCCTGTTCTTGAGATCGACGTACGTTAGGACTATGTAACAATATCGACAAATGACGATCGATTCCGAACCAGACCCTGTCTCTTATACACATGATTGCATCGCCTTTGCACGAATATGACACTTTTCAGTTCTTCGGCTTCCGACTCCGACAGCATATCAATCGCTTCCGTCACCAGGGAGAGAACGAACGGTCCCCGTCGCGCCTCGTTGAGAGCGTTAATGCATCGAACGAGATTCGAAGAGCGACCGGGTATCACGAACAGATAATCGAACGGCCAACTGGATTTCGAAGTTTCCAAGACCAACTTGAGCAGGGGATTAAGCGGTCGTGTTCCAAAGGGATTCAGCTGCGCTAGGATGCATCTGATCAGTGCCGATTCGTGTATCATCTCCGTTCGAGCAACGACAATAAAAGCCCCCGTACGCTGCTCGATGCTAGCCATCACTTCGTCGAAATTACATATCGAATCGGCGATCCCTCTGTGATGACGAAGAGCCAAAGTCCGAAAAAAGTAGACGGCAAACGCAAACCTGCGATCGTTCTCATCCTCCGGGAATCCACCGATGGCCACCGCCGCATTGAACTGCTCGCACTCGCGAACGTCGCAGCGCCTCAGCTTGGACTTGAACGCACCGACCGACGCGTTGCCGATGCAAGCGCCGACGAGGCTGACGAGTCTCGACTGCAGACAGTCGTTGTCGTCGTCGTTATATACGAGAACTACTCGAAAGAAAG
>NW_022730307.1:40281-46428 GCF_011630105.1 Anneissia japonica | reverse complement strand
CAAATGAGAGAAGATATTTTTGTGCCTCCGACCATGAAACTTATCTTGATGAGCCTCCAGCACCAAATGTTAAACAGTAGTACATTTAGTGCTTTGGAGCAAGCAAAAATATTAAATCTTATTTTGCATTTTAAATTGTGATGTGTTGAAAAAAAAATGTTTTTCTCTAGAATGTCTCTGGGTTAAAGGTCAGTGCCTCCGATCGCCGGCACACAGTCACAAACTTAGATGTGTATAAGAGACAGCTGCTACAGTAAAGAGCTCTTTTTACTTACAACTGGAAAATCCAAGTAAGATGCTACCTCTGGTCATAAATAAATGATCAAACACAATACTGTACCTGTTGAAGGGGTTGCTTCTTCTTTTACTTGACCACTATTTGGTTCTCCACAGTACGGACAAAACAGGCCCACTCCTGGATGATCATTGTCACAATTCCAACACTTAACTGTGGTTGTAGTCTGTCTCTTATACACATCTAGATGTGTATAAGAGACAGCTTTCAGGGTCATGAACACATGATTTCCTTTCAGGGGTGCTGCTCTGATTTACACCGAGGGTATACCCAACTGATTCAGACTTACGTCCTGTATCACCAAATACTTGACTTACTTTTGAGAACTTGGTAGCATAATTTTCTTCAAATTTTACATCCTTATATCTAATAACTTCATCTTTTGAGGTGCAGTCTAAAGCAGACTTGTTGGTGTTGATAGTATTGCCATCCAGTGGTCCAGAAGGGACCAATTCTTCTGCTTGAATTACTACTGTGGTATTGCGCACAACTACAGGTGTTGAGTGCATCTCATCTTTTCTGTCTGTTGTAAGTTGGCCATCTGTTGACACATTACTTGAATGTTTTCCGGAACTATCCATAGATGGTTTGTGGCTTTCGTTTGGCAACATGGTACTATTTCTGTCTCTTATACACATCCATGCTTGCCAACCCGGACAAACGCGAACAGCGCAAGTCGGCGAAGAACTCATTTTTCAGGATGGTGGTGGATCCGTGCTCGGTGATCGACCCGAAGAACACCAGATACGAGGTGGCGTTCAGGACGTAGATGGAAGCATGCAACGTGCCGGCCGAAAGCGTCTGCGAGTACGTGGACGGTTTGGGACGCGTAACTTTGAAAAGTAATACGATGGACGAGATAACGTGTTTGTACAAGTGTTTATTGACCTGGCACATTTTTGCAGCCATGCCCGTTTCGGGTGGCTGCCCCAAGATGAATCGATGCGACGTTGACGGCTTGCCCGGCGGAGACGGTCTCTGCTTTCTGTACGACGACAACAGGTTTCTAATGAAGAGGGGTGAGCGAGTGCTGTCGTTCAAGTACGAGCAGGCGGTCGAGTCGTGCGTAGCGTGGATTTATCATGGGCCGGTGCCGTTCGACTCACCGAACGTCGTACGGATACTGCGTCATAGCGGATTCGATGACGATGGCCATGAGATCGGCGAAGAGGATGGCCAGAAGCGATGACAGCTGCGACACAACCAGGTTCTGCACTCTGTAATCCAATCCCAGCAGCACGGTTATGCGGACGACGGATTCGGTGACGAACAGCAACCGGCCGCTACCGCCGTAGAAGTAAGACAGATATCTTATGAGAGGAAACTTGAGTCCCGAGTAGAAAGTTATGACGAATAGCACGATGTTGGCCGTCAGCAACACTTTGTAGCTTTTTTTCGGGCTTCCGAACGTTTCGCCGTCCCATTCGTACCGATCGATGACTCCGTACAAGACGGCCGCGAAAACGACCATCGCCGCGATCAAAGCGGCGATCCTCTTCATTTTTTTTGTCAGTCAGTTTGTTTTGGTTTTGTTTTGTTTTGCGTACTCATGTATATACGAGAACTACTCGAAAGAAAGGAAAAAAAAAATGTTCCCAGCAAGCCGTCGTCATCGTCGGTACGAATTCAAGCGGGTGGAAGCGTTGAGAAATCTTGCAGCCATGGAGAACAGATGCGAGGAGAAAGTTTCGGGCGAACGTCGACGCATACAGCAGTCGGTGGAATCCGGAATGTGTGCTGGCCAACTGGCCTCCAAAATCAAGATGTGCAAAGCTTACGAACGACTGCAGGCGAGCACCGGAAAAGCCAGGTTCCGGATGACGAAAGACGAACTGAAGAACGAAATGCGCGAGGTTGACGCGATGCAATACGATCGTTTGAAAGAGGAAGAATACCGTCTGGTGAAAGACAGTAAACGAATGGAACCGAAGAAAGTCTACCGACGCGTGGCAAACGTCGCGCGTAGAAGAGATCGACGCAAGGCTTGCGTAGAGTCCATTCAACAGTTATTCGACGAAGATTCGGACGACGAAGACGGCGACGACGACGAAGACGACGAAGAGTCCGTCAAGTTGGCAAAAACGCTCATCGACGAAGACATATGTCATCGGATGACCCAAGTGCCGGTGGCCGTTGGCTGCAAAATACGCACGACCGACGGGACGTGATGACACCGCAACCGCACGAGCGCATCGTTGCCAGATCGGGTTGCTTGACGGTCAGACGCACTCCGGCACCATCCAAGGATAACGTGACCAACCGTCGCGAATGAAGCAGGAAGGCACCAACGTGTTCTCGTCTATGTACACCCCTTTGGTCGGAGGCCTGTTCTTGAGATCGACGTACGTTAGGACTATGTAACAATATCGACAAATGACGATCGATTCCGAACCGGTACCGGCCGGGTTGATGACGTCGTACGAGTATCTGACCTGATTGCATCGCCTTTGCACGAATATGACACTTTTCAGTTCTTCGGCTTCCGACTCGTACGCGATCGTGGAAAAGTCCAATATGCGCCAAACGTTCAGCTTACTACCCACGTTCCTGACCACCGCTTGACACCCGAGCGCAAAGGCATCCGACAGAGACAGAGTTGCAACGAATGCTGAGCCTCTCGTCCAGCACCACCGAACGCTCGGTCCATCGCATGTTCACGAGCACGTCGTCGTCCCGCGTCCGCTCTTCCACCGCGTAAACCGTCGGGACGGGTTTCTTTCGTCCAATTAGACCCATCGGAGCGTCTGCGTTGGATGCGTAACGAGAATAGAGAACAGACGGAAGACTATGAAATTCGAGGAAAGTTCGTCTTGTCCCAGTCGCAACACTTTTTGTGTCGCAAGACAGACCTCTAAGTTCGAATCTCGACATGGCGTACGATATGCAGCTACGGTCGGGTCGTCGGAAGAACGGCGCTAATAACCCAACGATGTCTGAGTACGTGAAGCAACGTCGTCTCGTATCTTTCGAGGACGTAACGAGTGCCGTATACGACTACATACCGGCCGCACTGGAAGCCGGTCTGGTCGATTTTGCCGCCATCGTTCCGTACGACGGACGGGAATTGGATTTCGAAGAGGAAATGCTCGAGATACGCACCGGCCTCTCAGATATCGCGGGTAGGCGTTCTGCGGCCGACGTGATACGCAAATTCCTCCGTCTTCGCGACACGTACCCGGAACTCGTGTTGCAATTCGGAAACGGAGACGAAGACGTGGAAGATGCCCTCAAGAACATTTTCTTCGGCGTTCAATGCGTCGAAGCATCAACATTCGACGAGTTGATCCAACTTCGACGTTTCAAATCTATGGAACGACAGGTGTCCCTGATCAGAAGATACGCAAGTTCGGCGTACAAGGAATTGATTCGCCGGAAAGCCGCAATCGACCCAATCCGACTCGGTAACTGGGAGATGGTCGGCTTCGTGCAGGATATGGACACTTTGCGAAGCATGATATGGCACGCGCAAACTGCGGACGACGTTAAAGATTACGTCCGGTACTATTTACGGGCCAGACTTGAATATTGGAATACCAACATGAGGACATTTTTCGGCTACGACAAGAAAGATGCTATCGAATGTCTGCTGAACGTGTTATGGCGCTTGCACAGCTTATCGGTGTAATAAACGTTTGTTAAACAAAAAAAAACAAAAAAACTATGTGTGTTTTGTTTGTTCGTTTTTTTTTAATTTTTTTATTTATTATTCAAAAAAACTTTCATCAACCCATTTCTACATTCATCAGACACCCTTAAAAAGGGAACAAGAAATCGAAAAAGTTCTCTAAAATACAGTTTGCATTCTCTACCCGATGATGATGCCGACAGTTTGATCGTGGTAGTGGTGGTGGTGGTGGTGGTTTTTTCGTCCACCACATCTCCCGTTCTGAATACTTGTTTCACCGCCGGCCATTTCCAGGCCAGCAGCGCAATCCAACAGTCCATGGTCCAATCGTTCAACAGGTTGTGCAACACCAGACATTTGGTGCATCTTTGCACCACGGCATTGCATTTCACCTCACACACGGGTATAACGTCTTCGTACACAGTCGAATGCGGTTCCTTTCCGGTAGGTGCAGTCAACGTGACCCTATCTTTTCGATTTCTCCAATCGAGCGACTTGTCGTCGGTCGTAGAAAGCAGCGAATCTGCGTAACGTTCCAGAAACTCCCTCGATCTAACTAGCACGTCGGCTATCGCAGGCGTCGTCGACCAAGACTCCGACAACCAGTCCAACTTCACAAGACCCTCCAAATGCTCCGAGGTGGACAATACGCATTTCGACAGTTTGTATTCGACCACATCCGAATACGTGTCGAGACCACCGTTCAGCAAACGTTCGTACTTTTTCATCCGAATCACCGTCGGATCTCTAGCTGCTATCACCGAACCCACAGAATCGGCTTCGGATCGGACAATTCTCAAAACGTCAAGGATTTCGTCGAAATTCTTGACGTTTCGATGCCGACGCTGCAATTCCACAACTCGTTCGATCAGCTCGCAGAACGAATAACTACTGCGTCGTGGGATATCGTTCTGGGTGATCTTTTCCACGGCATTGCGCCATCTGTACCTTTTAAACGAGCGTCTGACAAAATCATCCGATATACCTTTTGTGTTTATGTGGCGCGCGACTATAAATCCTCTATCGTCGCATTCGCCTACAGTATACTCGAGGAAGGGAATCACCTTTCGTTCTGAAGTCACCGTTATCTTACGGCCATTCTCGTCGCACATGACGTACAACAGACCATTTTTTTTCTGATTCACCAACCTCCATCTCATATTCTAACGAAGAGTGAAGCAGAGCGAGTCGTCGTACTTTTATATCATACCAGGGGGGGATGACACCCGCCACAACCGTACTGCAGAAACACAACTTCATTGCAAGAACACAAAAAATACTGCGACGAAATTGTGTATTTACAGGACGGCCGGACGGCGGCCGATTGAAATGTTGTTGTTGTTGTTGTTTATTCACTCACTGATCAAGTTGTAGTTGTCGTCGTCGTCGTTGTAGTTGTAGTTGTGGTGGTGGTGGTGTTGGTTTCGAGTTCGGCTTCAGTACTTTTTCGTATTTTCCCGGTTTCGGAAAGGCACGATACTTCATCGACATCAGTTGTTTTTTCGCAAGTTTGCACGAATGGAGCGTGTACCAGAGAAGAGAGGCGCATTCGTTCATGTTGAATCCGGTCTCCCTCCGTTCTTCGATGATGTCGTGCAGCAGACGGTAAAGTGCCGAGGTATCTGAGATCAATCGTGATCTTGTCGATTCCACTATATTCCGGTTTCCGTTGACGATGACGTTGATGATCGATTTCGGAAACACTCGTTCTAGTCGTTCTCTGTCTCCTATATGCTTGAGACAACATTCGTAAATCGTTCGTCTACATTTCTTTAGCCAAAGCAATCGCACTCTTGTGGACGGAGTCAAACGTGGTCTTTGTCTAACGAAGGAAGGCATCGTGAAACAATGAAATGAAGACTATTATCCGTCGATGCGCTTATTTAAAGCTTTTTACCCATATGACATCATAGAATTCGAACGCGAGCGTCGATTACGATGACGTCATCAAAAACGTATCACTTAAATTGGACCAAAAAAATCGCATATCATTCAACTCACGCAACGCACTTCAACGGAGACAGATGTTAACGATGACATCATCGGAAAAAGGAACAAACAAAATGAAAACGATTCTGATTCTCTGCGCTCTATACGCGACCGCCAACGCCGTAGGTACACATTGCACGGCTGGATTATTCGAATGCCTGATGAGCAATCGCAACGGACAAACTCTGTTTGTCGATGCGAATTCGACGAGGAAGCAAGAAGATGCGTACATACAATT